>NC_092159.1:54291640-54421311 GCF_045791955.1 Oncorhynchus clarkii lewisi | reverse complement strand
TCATACCTGAGCTTGTAGAGGAAAATAGTATTTTTGGAAATGAAATAGTTCCACAAAAAAAAAAATGGACAAAGTTTTGAACTTGAAGGATGTATATCTGGCTCAGACAAAGATGTGTATCTAAAATGGTATATCTGTAATGTCTTCTCTATTTCTGTAAAAACACACAGATGTAAGAATCATATCCAATGTACAGTATATTATGAATCAATGTTCCAGCTCTTTATGACACTGCATAGTGTCATGTTGTTGAATGAAGGACAGTAACTGATTATTCTCCATGTCTGTTGTCAGGAACCTGATGCCTCGGACCCTGGAAGGTCAGATCACCATGGAGAAGACGCCCAGCTACTTTGTGACCAAGGAGGCTCCTCGTCGCCTCTGCACCATGAACTGCCACACCAAGCTCATTGTAGTCGTCCGCGACCCCGTGACCCGGGCAATCTCCGACTATACCCAGACGCTGTCCAAACAACCCGGCCTCCCCTCTTTCCAGAGTCTGGCCCTCAAGAATACTTCTACGGGATTGGTCGACACCTCGTGGAGCGCCGTGCGCATCGGCCTGTACGCCAAGCACCTGGAGAACTGGCTCCAGCACTTCCCCTTATCTCACTTCCTGTTCGTCAGCGGCGAGCGGCTGGTGTCCGACCCGGCGGGGGAGATGGGCCGGGTGCAGGACTTCCTGGGTCTGAAGAGGGTGGTGAGCGACAAGCACTTTTACTTCAACCAGACTAAGGGATTCCCCTGTCTGAAGAAGCCAGAGGGAAGCAGCAGGCCCCGGTGTCTGGGGAAGTCCAAAGGAAGGCCTCATCCACAGATCTCACCAGAGGTACTGCAGAGGCTCAGGGACTTCTACAGGCCATTCAACCTCAGGTTCTACCGGATGACTGGACGAGACTTTGGATGGGACTGAGCCGTCCACCAATGTTACATGGAAATCAAGCCAAAGGATGAAAATTATTACTTTAAAACATGTGGAGAGGACACTGCTTTCATCAAGACAGGAAACACAAGACTGACATTACATTTGTCAATGAGGGAACAGGGGTTCTAGGTTACCACTTTGACTTGTGACATGGTATGCATTATACACAATGTTGGCATTTTTTTGTATTTTATGGAACAATGATATAAAGCTGTCGTTTATAGTTTCAGTTACAGTATGTGTATGTTGCTACATGTAAGAATAATGTAAGAACTCATTGTTTTGCCAGTGTAAAGTACATGAACCAGGAGATCATGATACATGTCACACAGTAAGTAGACCAAAGGATGTTGATGACTTGATACCTCTGTGTGAGGAGACTCATGTTACAATGGATTATACAAAGGATTATACCCAACCTGTTTCTGACCAGTGTGTGTGTGTGTGTGTGTGTGTGTGTGTGTGTGTGTGTGTGTGTGTGTGTGTGTGTGTGTGTGTGTGTGTGTGTATGTGTGTGTGTGTGTGTGTGTGTGTGTGTGTGTGTGTGTGTGTGTGTGTGTGTGTGTGTGTGTGTGTGTGTGTGTGTGTGTGTGTGTGTGTGTGCATGTTTAAGATACCGTAAGAAAAGTGTATTTATTGCGATAAGTGTACGTAGCTTTAATTATTCTTGTGACCACCCAACTAAGCAACAAAACATTTCTTTATCAGGGTTGACAATCCTTTTCTTTTGACTTTTGACTTGTGTTTTCAATGGTACTGTAGATCTAAAAACCAAATGTGTAACTATCTATCATTATCTGTCAAGTCAATCTAATACCAGACCCTGTTTACAGCATTTCCATTGGGACAGTATTACATTGGGACAGTATTACATTGGATGATGAACCTCTATTACAAAGACTTTGTACACATAATGCTTTTTATTCTCCTTGGGTAAAGAGTTAATTATGATGTGATACTTATTTCACCTTTTAACTCAAAGTTATTTAAGCCTCATTTAAAATGATGCTCTTACTTGCAAACCTTTGATGCATCCAACAATGATACCTCACTTAGGGTACAGAAACACCATTTTGCAACCAAAACAGATTTGTATGTATAGTTTACCCTTCAATGATGAAACGCAATTATCATTATCTTGACATTACCAGTTCACTTAACTCTACCAGGTCATTTGTAAATGTCATGCTTAAAGATTATGTTTGTCAAAGTTTATTTCCTTTCAATTATGTATAGGAAACTGTTTCGTATTACTCTGTAAAAATGTTCTATTAAACCATACTGAAGTTTACAACACTATTGTACATACTGAAATGAGAATATGTTGAGATGTTTATTAAAGCTTCATTTGAAATGAACATAATGTTAGTTTTTTTACTGAAACACACAGTGGTGCGGTTATGCTCTTGTGACCTGTCAGTGTTCTACTAGCTACAACAGGTCTCATTGAGACCCACCATCAGCAGACCCTTTGAGGTCTGTAGACCCAACTCTACCTCGTTTAGCATAGCCAGACCTTGTATTATTGTGTTCTGTGTATTCTCGGAGAACTCAGAAGCCTGGAATAAGAGGCTAAACTCTGTCTAACTCCTCAGTAGAAAACATGCACAGACCTCCGCTTCCCTCTTTCCTCTCTTCCTCTTCTCTCTCCCTCTCTTTGCCCCTTCCCCCTCGTCCCCCCTTCCCTCTCCTCTCTTTCCTCTCTTCCTCTTCATCTTCTCTCTCCCTCTCTTTGCCCCTTCCCTCTCGCCCCCCCTTCGCTCTCCCTCTTTCTCTCCCTCCACATAGTGAGACCACATGTACAGTCTGAGGGCTGTGTGTGCTGTGGCCTTAAATTATGAAATATGTCAGCTGTCTTAAAAAGACCCCATCCTTCCCTCTCTGGGCAGAATTAGCACCACTCCTTTCTTTCAAAAGGGAGAAAACACATCTGCTCTGGTGGAACAACTTTTTTAAAAAGGAAGCCAACTTTCCCCCTGAAATGTAGACTGGGATGGATGCAGAACAGCTCCAGGATTAACAGTTAATGAATGGGCTCAGTTTAGGTTTAGTACCCAGTTACCTTGGCAGTAGCACTACTTTCTGCCTCCTGCCTACCTCCACCCAGTAGTCTACAGTACCTCCACTCAGTAGTCTACAGTACCTCCACCCAGTAGTCTACAGTACCTCCACCCAGTAGTCTCCGATACCTTCACCCAGTAGTCTACAGTATCTTCACCCAGTAGTCTACAGTGCCTCCACCCAGTAGTCTACAGTACCTCCACCCAGTAGTCTACAGTACCTCCACCCAGTAGTCTACAGTGCCTCCACCCAGTAGTCTACAGTGCCTCCACCCAGTAGTATACAGTACCTCCACCCAGGAAACTACAGTACCTCCACTCAATAGTCTACAGTACCTCCACCCAGTAGGATACAGTACCTCCACCCAGTAGTCTACAGTGCCTCCACCCAGTAGGATACAGTACCTCCACCCAGTAGTCTACAGTGCCTCCACCCAGTAGTATACAGTACCTCCACCCAGGAGACTACAGTACCTCCACTCAATAGTCTACAGTACCTCCACCCAGTAGGATACAGTACCTCCACCCAGTAGTATACAGTACCTCCACCCAGTAGTCTACAGTGCCTCCACCCAGTAGGATACAGTACCTCCACCCAGTAGGATACAGTACCTCCACCCAGTAGAAAACAGTACCTCCACCCAGTAGGATACAGTACCTCCACCCAGTAGACTATGCCTGTCACACATTCCCACCTATGCGCCTCACTTAAATACGTCTGGCCACAGGCTAGTAGTGCCCTCAGTACCATTTAATGTCCCTGGCTCACTTCATCTGTCCCACATTTTATTACATTTTATTTAGCTGCCTTTTCTGAGTGCCAGCCCAGTGGTAGGAGTGTGTGTGTGTGTGTGTGTGTGTGTGTGTGTGTGTGTGTGTGTGTGTGTGTGTGTGTGTGTGTGTGTGTGTGTGTGTGTTTGCCTGTGCCTGTGCCTGCGCGTGTGTCCATTTTTTCATATTCCCCCTCCATCTGGGCAAGTCGTTAGCACCAATGTCTTCGGTACCAGCCTAACAGTAAACTTAATGAAATCAGCGGAACATGAATCATAGGCTACATGTTTATTATACACTGGGCTGAACTACTGTGGCTCTAATGGGACTGCAACCCGACTGCAACCACAGCATGGTATGAGTGGATGCTCTGGGCAAAGCTGTCCCAAAACACTGCGCAATGGGACCCGAAGGAATGGCTATGTATTTGAATCATTCCATTCTATGGGCATGGTCTCAACTTGAGGTGCATGCATAACATAACTCTCATTGATATCCACTGTCGGCATCTGAATTGACAGCTCTATGTACTGAAGATCTATGTATCTGCTAGATATGATTCAAGCCTTTAATAAGTCTGGTAATGTGACAGATCATGTAGACAGTCAAAGACTCCATCCTGGTTACATTGAACATGCCATCGTAAAACAACCCTGACATCATTGCGCCCCATCGTCAAAACAGTAGTACCAAGACATCATTTCTCACACGCGAGCCAAAAGGGGGATTTTGTAGTTTAGAAGACTCTACTAAGTTATCCAACAGAAATGACAAACTGTGACGCTATGACTGTAGTATTACTGTAGTGTACAATAACCAATCATTGCACTTCAGTTTCCATACACAGATAATTCCACAGATAAACCCAGAGGGAAACTGTGATCCAATTGTTCTGACTGATTTGTTTACATTGAAGAGGATGGAGGTTTTAACAATGTAGACCTATAAAACCCGTACATGACTGAAGGGGTACATCAATTAAATTACAGGTTCATAAACCTTAATGTCTTCCGTTCCCCAACTAGGCAATTTGTTGTGGCCCTAGTGGTATGCAGCTCTTAAGAATGAGGCCAAAATTTGATGCATGCCATCACTTCCTAGCATTGTGGATTTGTTTACCCTTATGAAAATCACCTGACGTGGATACGGTTACAGCCCTGTAATTATTGGAGATGAACCGTGATGAGGGACCTATATATTTTGCGTAAGGGACGGATGAGACATATATGGGCATATGGCAGACTAATCAGAACCAGTCACGAAGGAGGGTTGAACGATTTTGAGGGTTCTCAGTTTGAAGAAAAAGGGCTGATTTGTACACACCAGATAAAAGCAGGGTTACAGTGTAAAAGAGGTTTCTTTTGATTACTCATAAATGAAGACAGTCCGTTCTACAAGACTCCACACACTCTGTGGTTAGGGTAGTACACTGTATCTTGTTAAAAGAGTGACTCTGGCTTTAATTGTTCAGAGTAATTTGGGTCAAAATGGTTTAACTTTAAACTGGTGGTGAGTAAGCCTGTTTCAGGGAATGTTTTTTAGAGATGGGGATTAGGAAGTTTTACAATGGGACTTCATACTATTTCAAGACAAAACTCTTGCTTCAATACCACTTAGCATCCAAGTTGCTAGTCATTTATAATTAGCTTATTGGGTCTTTTTTGGAAAAATCACACAATTACATTTCATTGGATGGCAGACACCCGTAAATGGCAAGGTGCAGAGCTAAATTGCTATTACCAATTGGATGAGAAAACTTCACACTTGAAACCATAACAGGGTTTTAAATCAATTATTTTCTACAGTACTGTCGACAGTCATCACATTCCAGGCATTCTGTTTTCACTAACAACTAAATCTATATCACTTAACATCTGAAAAGCCAAATGATATCACCGAATTCTTTAAGACTAGAGATTGCCTCGAAATATACATCTACTACCTAGTGCACCGTTGAATATGTCTTCAATTGATAGCATAGTACCTTCAGAGACAATGAGCCCTACACTCTTAGCACCTTTTTTTCTATCTAGAACCCAAAAGGGTTCCATAGAAGAACCCTTTTTGATTCCAGGTAGAATCCTTTTGGGTTCCATGTAGAACTCTTTCTACAGAAAGATCCACCACATTGTACCCCCCTTTCAGGTGCTACCGTGCTAAGCCTTAATGAAGTGCACACCTGTTATGTTACATGGTTCAATTTCAGCTGCCAAGGACTCCATTCTGCCATAAGTCAGTATATAAGTTCCATGGTATAGGACAGGTTTTATATAAGTCTATGTAAAGCTTTGCCATGTCTATATAAAGAACTAATTGGTTCTTGATATGTTCCATGGTTTTATTAAACCCAAACACCCACTTATAAATTATTTATGATGAATTGACTTGAACACAAAGTAATTACTTCCATGTGTGGGAGATCAACTATAGTCAAAGATTCCATCATTAATTAGGACATTTATGAAGCGGACAAGAAGATAAACTATGTAACTATTGGTTTCCTAGACTGACATACATACAGACGCACACACACACAAACAATCCAAACTTACACACAAACAATCCAAACTTACACACACAAACAATCCAAACTTACATACAATATTTTTCTCAGCTAATCGCCAGCAATGAAATCCCATACTATCTATTCCTCGATAGTTTCCTATTCGTTGCCATGTGGACATATCTGTGCCTTGTTGTCATGCATGTGATATTGAATCCTCCCTCACTCAGTCTTTCCACTAGCTGTGTGTGCCTGTGGCGTCTGCTTTCTTAGGATGGCCACACCACAGTACAGTCTGGTGACATACATACAGCACAGCACGCAAGTAGAACATCACGAACTGTCATTTCCTAAACGGAGACGTGGCAAGACTGTATAAAAAACTCTATAGGACTCTCAAAGTCAGGTCTATAGGACCTTCTCAATAGTACACTTGAAACAGACACAATAACATGTTTTAAGTTGTCTACTGTTTCCCAATCACCGCCAGCCTACAGATGAGCTTGAGCTTGGGGTGAGAAATCGACAAAAAGGTGGGAGCTGCTGTCTGTATGAACCCAAATGCAGGAACTCAGTGTCCTCAAGCCAGAAGAGGAGAGTTAACTACCTGCTACTACCTCTACCACCCAATCATGAGTTGCTGATGAGTGCTGAGGATGGATGAAGGTGTTGTAGTGTGTCATACAGACTGTCTGTGTAAAATGAACCTCCAAAACTCATCTGCCTTCCTTTCTGCCATTGTGCCTCACCTCTGCCTGCTCCTGGAATGACAGCTACCAGCCCTGTCATCTTTTAAAGATCCACCACACTCACCTCTGCGTTCACACGCAGGGGAAGCATTTCAGACAAATTAAATGGTAACTGATACCTTTCTTGTGTGACTGAGTGAGTGAGTGTCAGTATTTGGTCATGTTAACTTGGGGCTTATTTTTGTGTAGAAATGCAAAAGCTATACCCTACAGCAGAATTGCTTTTGTTTCCCCACTCAAAAGAAATAATGATGTGTTTTCTTTTCACAATGGGATTCCCTTTCTTCAAAGAGCGACTTCACTCTTTGGCTCATGTTTTACCCCACTGGCTTGATGCCCTGCAATGAATGACATCATTGTTACTGTCAGTGTGTGAGTGTTGGGTTGGTTTGAAGACACGCTGTGGTCTAACTGCAGGTAATCCACTCCCTGAGAATGTTAAGTGTACCTTCTCAGGCCTCTCGCTCGATGACAACATGCCATTTCACTGTGCTGAATGCTAAACCATGGCTCCACACTTGGCTTTGAACCTATTGTTCAAGCCTAAGAGAGGAGACTAGAGGATAATACCCACAGACACATATAAGCTAAGATGACGATAATCATATCTCGTAAAAAGGAGCACCTGAAAGAGTACACATGCATATGCTATAACCTATATGCATATGCTATGACCCAATCATAGTTCACCAGACTGTATCATAGACGATAGTTGGGTACAGTTACAGCTACAGTGAGATTCTGAAGACATATTAAAACGGAACCTTTCATAGTTGCCATGATGATGAACAAGTTGGACATAACCCTAGTCCCCTGGAGGCTGCTGGGACATATAGTTGTGAGGCTGGGTGATAGAATGCCTCTTGAGGTGTGGGATGATGATGGTGTATACTACACACAGACTCAGGTTACACGGAGAGACAGGCTGAGACTGTGATTGATCCTAATAGCAGAGGCCTGTGGGAGAAGTGTAATTCAACCTGGAACAGATGTTAAAACCCCTGGAAGAACGTGGTTACGGAGAGGGCAGAGCTGGCAGACCTAAGCTGCCCTTATTTACCGCCATTATAGACAACGGTTGAGCCGCACAGCGCGAGCCAGTTACAGATGAGAAGATACATTTGACTGTGGATTTGAGAAACTGAGAAATGACGGACTGTAATCAAGTCAGACAGAAGTTACACAAGCCTGAAAATCTGGAGTCCTTTCCTGGAAAGAAGCCAAATGAAAAGGCTTGTTTGATCCTATGACAAGAAACATTCCAGTTGAGAGTTGTTGTAGGTTGAAAAAAATCATACCATTTTCACACTACCCTGCCGACCCGAATCAAGCTTTGCTGGCTCCGATATCAATATCAACTAGCCACTATGGTGGACACATGGAGATGGAGGGTGACAAGGAGTTACCTCTGGCCAGAAGTCTGATACTCTGATCACTTCCAAAAAAACACAGGTGTAATATGCTGTCTCATAAAGCCAGTGGATGAAGACAGTCTCCTCTCCACTGTTATAATGGGATAACATGCAGCAGGCCCACAACACAACTAGAGCAAAAACCTCCCTAAACTCCCTCAATAAGTCATGTCTCAAACATCACTCATCTGTGACACTGTAGTGGAGACTCAATTTCATCTGTGAAATGTTGGAGATGATAAAAGGCACGCCAATATAAATTAACAGGCTGTAAATGTTTAATGTGACTATTTCTTCAGGCTGATTTGGCTTTGAAGAGGATTGGATCTGTAAGAGAAAAATCCCCTGATTGTTTTTCCTATTCATAGTAGAGTAGACAGGAGTTCAAAATGCCATGGGCAATGTTCCTCACAAACAGGAGAAAAAGACAAGATTTTTTAAGGCGAACATTCTAACTGTGATCACAGTGATGTGCTGTGGCAGAGGCTGTTGTCTAGAGCAGAAAACAACAATAGGTCAGGATAAGATTAAGATCAGCACCTGGCCCACTTGTTGAGCATCTGATTTAGTGAAATCTACTGGACCAGAAATTCAAAACAAGACTCATATTTCCAATTGTAAAATCAATGCATTTTTTTAGTCTAATAGGCTACATTGTAATTCTGTATTAGAATCTTTGAGTAAGCACTGCCCTCTGCTGGTTTCAGAAATGCAACAATGTACTTGATCAGTGTGCATTCTGCATGAAATAGGCCTGCCTAATGACTCCAGTGTAATTCCATACATTTCATCCAGCTCTCTGCTCGGATTAAAAGCAAATTACAGAAATGTACCATAAAACACAGATTTTAAGAGTTTGCTAATGATCTGTCAAAGTCTGCCAACTTTAAAAGTCATGCTGACAACATCATCTATGCCAGCATGTAGTTCATCGTGCACCTGCACAGCGGATACACCCTTGGGAGTCCCTGTGAGAATCAGATCCCCCTCTTCTAAGGTGATGATCTCACTGATGTAGCTGATGAGAAAGGGAATGGAGAAAATCATCTGAGAGGTGCAGCCATTCTGGCGCATCTGGCCGTTCACATTGAGCCAGATCTTCACGTTTCCCGGGTCGGGTATCCGCTCTTTGGGGATGAATTCACTGACGGGACAAGATGTGTTGAACGCTTTGGCCAGAGTCCACGGAAGACCTTTAGACTTGCAGTCATCCTGGACGTCCCGAGCTGTCATATCCAAACACAGGGCGTACCCTGCGACGTGTTGCATCGCGGAGGATTGGGGGATAGCGGTGCCTCCTTTCCCGATGACCACCCCCAACTCGATTTCATGGTGTACACTGTTGGAGTATTTGGGAATGAGGATAGGTGAGCCCTCTGTCAGATATGCAGATGGAGTCTTCAGGAACAACACGGGCTCTGTTGGGACGACGTTATTTAGCTCTTTTGCATGGTCGGCGTAGTTCCTCCCAACACAGATGATCTTCTTTCCCCACTCCCAAAATCGAGATATATTTCGTGAAGTCATTGTAAAGAAATCTTGTCAAGTCTACAGCTGCTCCGAAGCAGTTCTTACCATCAAAACGACCTTTGCCCGCTGCAGCTTCCTTGAACAAACCTGTCAAACGTACGGTATCCCAGAGTGGACAAAAACAGTTGACGTGTTACATAATAAAAGTTAATTCAAAAAGATGAGATATTTCGATACGAAATAAATGCATTATGTAAATATTACAATGACGCTAAATCAGTGCATATATATTACAAACTCAACCTGATTACAAATATGACGTCGTAAGGTTCCGTGGGTTCGCTTTCTCCAGCCTATCAGCTGATATTCACGAGCTACTCCCCTCGCATTCGATTGGTGTATCTGTGGAGGTCAACGTTAAAGAAGGCGGAACTCTTCTTTAAACCAAACGAGTTTGGTTCCTGTACATGCGATTGCGATATTAGCAAACAGCTACAGTGTTGCTGGCTATGTTTTACAGGTCACTGGTAGCGAGTGCCTGCACTCTTGGCGTTCTTGGAGCCGCTGCAACGTATAAAATTGGTATGTTTCGCTCACATCCCGATCTTTCAAGTTCTTTACACAGCTACATAACAACCCTGAAAGTTTATAAACGAACTGTCACTGATGGCACGCCAACGTAAGGTTAGCTAGCTTTCATATTTGTAATTTACACAGCATATTCAAATGCTAGCTAGCTACTGTCAAAGCAGCCATATATCTTTGAAGCAGCTGTCCCGGGCTAGCTAACTGGTGTTGATTAGCGCTTAGCAAGCCCCTGATGCTATTACATCATCCCCTTCCTTGTCTGGCATTTCCTCTTACAATTCTCTCACACACAGACTGAACTGAAGGCTTAGCTACGCATAGAATTTGGCAGCATCGAAATATTTGCAAACCATTGGATTCCAGTTATTTTAATGTATTATTCTGATCTTACTCCATAGTACTTCGGTTTTGTGTTCTTTGGCTGGCTTGTTTACTTTCATGTGAATGACAGCTTGAATAAATTGAGAACAAGCTCTCTCTGACAGGGTTACAATAGCTAAACTTTACTTGGCTGTTCTCCAAGAACCACGTAGCCCTTGTGTACATTGTAAGCACGTTTACCTTCTGTTTACCCTGTATGTGAACTGTATTTTTCAACGAAAATGGATTGGTTAATATTATGGCAACTATTTTATATTTTTACGATGACAAATTGGTTAGTGAGTTCTGTTATGTCTAATGTGATGAATTGTAAATATTGTGTAGCCCCTGCGCACGTCCAAGCAGCCCTTCTACACAAGGAAGCTCCTGATATCCCGATAAGGAAGTCTTTACTGGTGGAGCAGAGCGACATGAAGGTAGAACTGCTGCCAGCCCTCACTGACAACTACATGTACCTTCTCATTGATGAGGAGTCAAAGGAAGCTGCCATCATAGACCCAGTTGAACCAGTGAAGGTATGAAATGAAATATAGCCTGCTGTAGGTTTGTTTTGATGGATCAACAGTAGGATATGATGTATATACATTTTATAATCATTTGATTGTCTCTTCAGGTTGTAGAAGCTATCAGAAAGCACGGTGTGAGACTTACAACAGTTCTGACTACCCATCACCATTGGTAAGTCCAGATGTCAATCATTGTTTTGAATATCACTCAGTGCAAATGACTCAGCGAAATTACCATTGTGAGCAGTCCAATAACACTGAGATTAGATATACCGACATTATAGGATTTCCATGTACCATGCGTTGTCTCCTTCTCTCTACAGGGACCATGCGGGAGGCAATGAGAAGATGGTGAGGCTGGTGCCTGGTCTCACTGTGTACGGAGGAGATGACCGGGTGGATGCCCTCACTAAGAAAGTCAAACACTCCAACACGTTCAAAGTAAGGCCTTATACCTGAGTAACTACCAGCAGAATAACCTATGTAATAACCATAACAGACCTAAAACAAAACACCTGTCTATTTCATTGCCAGGTTGGTTCACTTACAGTCAAGTGTTTGTTTACGCCATGCCACACCACTGGCCACATTTGCTACCTTGTGACCAAAGACAACAGCACTGAGCCTCCAGCTGTCTTCACAGGTAAGCTACTGATATCTTTCCAATTTGACTGTATCACCTACTGTAATAGAGAGCAATAGTAATGGCATGTTGGCTAAAGCCCATGAGAAATTAAAAGGGGTTTTGGATAAAAGCCGAAAATAAGAACTGTGTTAAACACAGGCTTAGGAGATCTTATACGTTTTGTTCTGTGAGATAATCTGTCAGCTAATGTCCCTTTGTGAATTTTGAAGCATTTAGTAATCAAAACAGCACATAAAGGCTTCATAATTCATAAAGGTCATGTTAACTGACTGATATTCTCATAGAACAAAACGTATAAGATCTCCTAAGCCTGTGTTAACCTCAGACCTTATATTTTATATCCTAAAACCACATTCTTTCCAAATTGGTTCGTTCAGCCATTCCTGAGGTACACTGCATGACCAAAAGTGTGTGGACACCTGCTCGTCAAATCTCATTCCAAAATCATGGGCATTAATATGGAGTTGGTCCTCCTTTTGTTGCTATAACAGCCTCCAGTCTTCTGGTAAGGCTTTCCACTAGATGTGGGAACATTGTTGCGGGGACTTGCTTCCATTCAGCCATGAGCCTTAGTGAGGTCGGGAACTGATGTTGGGCGACGAGGCCAGCGTTCCAATTCATCCCAAAGGTGTTCGATGGGGTTGAAGTCACGGCTCTGCAGACCAGTCAAGGTCTTTGACACCGGTCTCGACAAACCATTTCTGTATGGACCTCTTTGTGCACGGGGCATTGTCATGCTGGAACAGGAAAGGGCCTTTCCCAAACTGTTGCTACAAAGTTGGAAGCATTTAATTGTCTAGAATGTTATTGTATGCTGTAGTGTTACGATTTCCCTTCACTGAAACTAAGGGGCCTAGCCTGAACCATGAGAAACAGCCCCACACCATTATTTATCTTCCACCGAACTTTACAGTTGACACTGCATTAGGGCAGGTAGCGTTCTCCTGTTATCCGCCAAACCCAGATTTGTCCGTCGGACTGCCAGATGGTGAAGCGTGATTCATCACTCCAGAGAACCCGTTTCCACAGCTCCAGAGTCTAATGGCGACGAGCTTTACACCACTCCAGCCAATGCTTGGCATTGCACATGGTGATCTTAGGCTTGTGTGTGGCTGTTAGGCCATGGAAACCGATTCATGAAGCGCCTGACAAACGGTTCTTGTGTTGACGTTGCTTCCAGAGGCAGTTAAGAACTTGGTAGTGAGTGTTACAGATAATTTTTATGTGCTACTCTGTGGTCCCGTTCTGTGAGCTTGTGTGGTCTACCTACCACTTCACGGCGGAGCTGTTGTTGCTTCTGGACGTTTCCACTTCACAATAACAGCACATACAGTTGACTGGGGCAGCACTAGCAAGAAATCAATTTGACAAACTGACTTGTTGGAAAGGTGGCACCCTGTGACGGTGCCATGTTAAATGTCACTGAGCTCTTCAGTAAGTCCATTCTACTGCCAATGTTTGTCTATGGAGATTGCATGGCGGTGTGCTCTTTTTTTATACACATGTCAGCAATGGGTGTGGCTGAAATAGCCGAATACACACATTTTGAGGAGTGTCCATATAGATATATAATTTTCTTTTAATCTAGGAGAACTCTATTGAAGTCTGAATAGACCCGTCGTAATGCAGTTCCAGTCATAGGGGACATCAATCTCTTAACAGTTCTGATCATTAAACATGAGTTAACTACTGTAGGTTTACTTAGGTATCTAGGTATTATTAAATCAGCAGATTTTCATGGCAGCCCTTTGACCCTTGTTATCTTCCTGTTTAGGGGACACACTGTTTGTTGCTGGCTGTGGGAAGTTTTTTGAGGGTACAGCTGAACAGATGTACAGGGCATTGATAGATGTGCTGGGACGTCTGCCCCCTGAAACAGTAAATATACCTCTATCACACTGTGTTAAATGAACTTCTACATATAACTTTCTTTACATGTAATGACAGCTACTGGATTAACACTATTCAGTGTCTGTCTTTTATAGGTTAGAAACGGTCAGTTATTATTACATTATATGTGACCAAGCACATGTGCTGACAAACTCTGTCGTGTTAACACGACAGTCACACAGCAGATGGGAACAATAGTGTGTTTGTGTTCCAGCGTGTTTACTGTGGTCATGAGTACACCATCAACAATCTGAAGTTCGCTCGACATGTGGAGCCCGACAACGAGGTCATCAAGAAAAAACTAGCATGGGCAAAGGTATATCTTGATACATTTCATTAAAGGCCCAGTACAGTCAAACACATGATTTCCCTGGGTTTTATATACATTTCCTCACTGAGGTTGGAATAATACTGTGAAATTGTAAAAAAATATATGATTAATGCCCTTAGTGTAAGAGCTGCTTTTAAAAGATTGTCTGAAATTTCTGCTGTTTTTGGTAGGATGGAGTTTTGGCCTTCCATGGTGAAATCACCATGTGGTAAATTGGTTAATAGACCAATAAGAAAGGGTTCCAATCCTCTCTGCCAATAACAAATGTCCAGTTTTCCCCTCCCACTCAGACCACTCCAAGATAGTCATAGCTAAATATTTAGACATTTCCCTTTTGCTAAGAAGCTATTTTTGACCATTGTTTTCAATTAAAATCACATTAATTTATTGAATTGTTACCCAGAAATTATATTGAGATAAACAGCTGCATTGGACATTGTGTGTGAACACATGGCCATGGTGATCTTTAATGTAATCAAGAAAATGTATAATCTGCTTTTTATTAAATCCGTAGGAGAAAGTCAGTAATGGAGAACCAACCATCCCCTCCACTGTGGCTGAAGAATTCAAATTCAACCCCTTTATGAGAGTGAAGTAAGTACAACTAGTGATGGACATTTTTATAAAGCACTTGCTCAGCACTGATCTCTTATACGAGCATCAGACAATCCACAAGTGCCCTCTTGAGCTTTGTGTCATAGAGGAATGCGGGGAAGACGAGGGAGAGGATTTTTAGCATGGAAATTAAAGTGCCAATGCTCACTCTGTATGTAGTGAAATAATTGAAGTGACATTCTTTCCTTTCTATTCCAGAGAGAAGTCTGTGCAAGAGCATGCTGGGCAGAATGACCCTGTTGAAACCATGAGGAGTCTCCGTAAGGAGAAAGATGGCTTCCGGGTCCCCAAGGACTGACTGCAGAATGGAGTCTAGTGAAATCCGTTCCACTACATGCGTACCAGTGCACTGGACTTGTTACTAACAACTATGGCAAAATATTTCCTACCTGTTTCATTCACTACATAAAATACTGTATTTACTACATTTCAACATTCTGTACATTAGCTTGTAGACCTAATGCAAGCATCAAGCAAAACATTGTAGTCTCGTCACGAGGAAGACTAGAGATGGGAGTATGAACTGGATTTACAGAATACAATTTGATATGTATTGCAGAAGATTGATTCAAGAATCTACTGAAATGTACAGTTTGATGTAGAGTAAATACAGTATTGATATTCTGTAATGTGAAAAATAATATTTTAATAAACCCCAACAATTCTTATCTGCAGAAGCAAAACCAAACTATAAAGAGCAGGGTGAAGGTTGAATAAGTAGATTGTCTTAATGTGCAATGTTTGTAAATTAATTTAGACTTTTTGTCTCTGTATAAAGGTTTCTTATCAAGTGTTTTATTATTTTAATATGGTATATTCACTCAACAATATTTCCGAGGTTTGGGGTATAGTCCCTTTAGAGAAGCCAGGGCTACTTTAGTGTGATTGCTGGACATTTAGAAAATCAAGACTGAAGCGCTTCCAAACATCTCTCATACTATAGAAAATAAGACAACTTATGCTCTTTGTTAATCAAAAGCTCCATATATATATATACACACATATCAGGCTTTGAGTGCCAATGTGAAGTTAGTGATACATAGGTCTTACTAAAAGCTCCATATATATATATACATACACACATATCAGGCTTTGAGTGCCAATGTGAAGTTAGTGATACATAGGTCTTACTAAAAGCTCCATATATATATATACATACACACATATCAGGCTTTGAGTGCCAATGTGAAGTTCGTGATGCATAGGTCTTACTAAAAGCTCCATATATATATATACATACACACATATCAGGCTTTGAGTGCCAATGTGAAGTTAGTGATACATAGGTCTTACTAAAAGCTCCATTGTCTCCTTCACAGAAAAAGCAATAAAGCAGATTCTTTCTATTGTTGGCCTAACAATTAATTTCATATTTGTGAGAGATTCATTTCCCTAATGACTATTACCCGCTTGCAGAATTCTTAGGGTAAAACGGTGATGTTTGCTTGACATTCTGTATTAACATTCACATCTATAACAAAAGAGCTGCTAAACATTTAGTTTAATATATAAGCAATATATTTTGACATTGCTAATATTACTTAGTCCATATTAAATGGTTGAACCTAGCTGCTTAACTGACAGCATACCGTATGAAGGTATGTGCCTCGTTCTCACCATGCCATACAAAGGAAGAAAACACTGAAAACATGAATGTAAATATTGAAAGTGTATGCTTATTTCTACAGCTAAAACTGTTCCTTAGTATCGTGTCAGTATGTATATCAATGACTGCTGGTACATGGTGAATAACGTACTTGAAAGTTACACTAACATTTTAATATGCAAAATATGTATCATAGATGTATTATAAATAAGGCAGAAATGATATACATTTAAACTAAAATATTTCTTTAGAATTCCATCAGAAAACATTTCAAGGGTCCAAATCCTTTTCAGTGCATACAAGAGAAATAACAGAATTTGCTGCTGTATTCATAATTAGTGCACACTTAAATGTAGTAATAATTATCCCAACCATACCAGTGGTCTGGTATGAATTAGCTTGTGCGTATACAATCTATAGCCTGAATGTATACAGGCTTTATGTTGGTATAAATAAATGACAGATCTAGAAGAAAAATAAACACACACCTATTTAGGCAAGGTGCTGGCTAGGTGCTGGCTAGCGGAGTAGAAAACCTGAAAATGAAAGAGCCGCACACTCTAGGAGCTCAGATGCAAAAAATTGAATTACCAACCAAGCTGTCTTCACCAAATTTTTGCATCTGAGCTCCTAGAGTGTGCGGCTCTCTTTTATTTTCAAATAAATAAATGACAGGCCCCCACAGTAATTAAGCACTTGGCGATAATGCTCTATTTGATCTGACAGACAGTCCTTTAAGCACAGACAGAAGGATAGAGGGATGGATAGACAGAGAAAAGAAATGAGGGGTTCTTAAAAGCAGAGAGAGAGGAGAGAGACAAAGAGACGGTAGAGGAGAGAGACAAAGAGATGGTAGAGGAGAGAGACAAAGAGATGGTAGAGGAGAGAGACAAAGAGACGGTAGAGGAGAGAGACAAAGAGACTGTAGAGGAGAGAGACAAAGAGACGGTAGAGGAGAGAGACACAGAGACGGTGAAGGAAAGTGCTACATTCAGGCATCCAGTACATATGGAGCATAAACATTAACCCAAGGTCAAGTTGTGTGATTTCACTCAAATGGTTCAAATAATCCTAGAATAGGGATGCATCTCAATAGACAAAATGTATGTGCATCATGCCTTTTTCTTTATTTCTACTGATATTAAAGAACTAAGACAGGTGACAGAAAATACCCAACAAGAACCGGCCATGTTGCTTCCACCTAACCTGTGTTAAACTCAATGGAGATGAAACAGAGAGGGCTACTTTAGACTATTGAGATGCACCCTGACACTTGAGGACAGACCATTCACTTACAGAAACCCTTCAACATCCTTTCACCCTCTTCTTCACCATTTGACAAGGAGTCCGTTGGTGGCCTTGTCCACTGCATGGTACTGTGTGTGCAGCAGCTCCCTGGCTCTCTCCTCTCCTACACTCTGTAGCCAGGACTGGTAAAGCTCTGCCACGTGCTGGTCCTCCTCTGGCACTAGAGGGCGCTCCTCCTTGTACAGATCCTCCACCTGCTGCAGCAACTCCTTGTTGTTCTGCTCTGGTAAGGGCTTCACCTGGCCTCCCCCATTCAGACAACCTGTATACACACACAGTGAGGAAACACAACACACAACTGGTTTTACAAGTTCAATTTGACTTGAACCAAAAAAATGAATTACAAACAGGAGACATTCCCCAGGGGAATTCACGCAGTGTGCTTTCTAACACTAGCTGCTGCCTGTGGTAGCTTCTGTGCAGATGTAGAATAAAGACTTCAACCATAGCAGTAAAAAAATCAATGGACGAGACATAATTCAATTCCACCCACTTGAATGTGGGATGAAAAAAAACATGCATTTGTATATAGTATCTTGTGTTTATATTAAACGCAAATGTAAACCAACAAACAAAGCCTCCTCTTTCCTCACCTGACGGACAGGCCATGACCTCTACGAAGTGGTAGGGTGACTTTCCCCTCTTGAGTTTCTGCACCAGGTTCTGGATGTTGCGGAAACCGTAGGTTGTGGCGAAACGCAGCACGACCACACCGTCCCTTTCCAGGGTCACCTCCTGGAAGTCCTTGTTCCTAAAGGGGACAGGTTAATCAGGGTTGTGTTCATTAGGCACCAAATACAAGAAATCAGACTGAAACAGGGAAGGTCAACTTGGATTTGTCCAATCAGAAACGCTGTTTCTTAAACATGCTCTAATCTCAGGGTTATTCTTCTCAACAAATCTATACATCCATGGCTGATAGGAAGCAGAGACAGACTTCCCTACACATCTCATGGAAATGAAGAGAGACTGAGTATTTTGCCTGCACTATTTCACAGTTGACACAATTAAGTGAAAGCTAACCAATTAGCAGAGGTGAGCTCCTAACAGGGCTTTAATACTGCAGGGCCAGACTGACTTACTTGAGTGTCTTGTAGGTGAGCTCCTTCACCTCCTCTCCAAACAGCTGTCTGGCAGCGTGTGTGAACACGTGATGGAGGTATCCTCCTGAACCGCTCCCTGCATGGCCCAGCAACTCATCACCACACACACTGCTGAACCTGCAGGGACACAAGTGCATGCACACATCAGCAAGTGTAGAGTTCTTCTGACGCACGCTGCATGCACACACACGTGCACGCACACACACACACACACACACACACACACACACACACACACACACACACACACACACACCTTCTGGAGTTCTCCTGACACACACGTATGTATTAATTTATAGGTAAAAGATGAGGTTCAAACCCTTACATTGTATCTAATGGGGCTGGCTCCACATCGCTGAGCAACACTTTCTCTTCCTCTAGCATCTTCAGAACTTCTCCTGTCATGAAATAAACAGAAACAGACATCAGCAAATGTACATTTAAAAATGTGATTCAAAACAGAAAACACACACAGACACTTTGAATACTATCTGCCATAGTGGTTTCATGTCCTCCCTACCTGAAGTGATGACACAGTCCACCTCTCTGGTGTCAGCCTCCTCCAGGTAGAAGTCAGGCCTGGAGGCCTCCAGTTTCTTATCATAGCAGGGCATCACAGTCACATGGTAGATCTGCTGTGGGTTCAAGCCCTGCAACAACAACAACACACACCTGTTAGTCATATCTCTTAGAAGATCTCATCCTACTATACAGACATGATGGAATCATCATCCAAAATGAACACAAATTCTTATCATCTATTAAACGTTACTCTCCATCTCTGATCTAGATCCCCTGACTCCATTTAGTCTATTCCAAAACTAACATCTAGATATTTAACCCTGCAGTCTTCATCGCTGAATGTCAGACTCCTGCATCATCAGCTGGCGGAATTATTGGGGGGCTTCCGGTTCAGAACAATTATATTGCAGGTCAGAAGCTTTTTAAATCAAGAAAACACTTTTTTTTTTTACAAACCCAGGAGCTGGTCGTTTTGCATTATGTGAATTCCATTCTGTGAGCGGTGAGGCAGACATAGAAGGCTACCAGCAGGGAACTGTCCATTATTTGTGTTGTGCTGAAACATTTTTATTTGTCCATATGTAGAGCTTATGTTCCCTTCCCCCACGTAAGAATACATTGCCAAGTTGACTCTCCCTGGCTAGCCTCTCTCCATGTGAAAATGGCTAAAGTAACAGGACAAAGAAAGAAAAGTGATGATGGAGGAATACACAATCGTGGAAACAGCTGCTGCGCAAGTCATTATGGACACGGTCAACAACTCGCTAGATGGATGCACAGCCTGCAAAAAGAGCAAGCAGGTATGTGTTTATGTTTATGATAATTCAGGTCATTATTAGTGGATGATTGTGTTAATTCAGGCTTTCGTACATGTAGACCGTACGCAGGACATATAACATTTAAACCAGTGCTGCTGGTAAAAGTGCAGCCTAGTAAATAAGTTATTCTGGGAATAAGTACTTTAGTGACTTGTCACTATTTTTTAAACCTCCCGCTTTGGGCTGGATGTGTCAATGTGTAGTTTATATACGGCTAATCTATGAGCAGAATTACTGTCTTACCTCAATTAACCACAAAATCCCTAGTTTAAAAGCGACTGTTTTCTGTAAGATGTGGTGTGCCATTTTCCCTAACTTCCCCCACATGGGCCAGCCCCCTAGCAATTCAAGTTCCAGCCCATCGCTATTTGAGAGACAACTAGCAAGAATCACACACAGCAGAGCAAGAGAGAGAGCAATGACATGGAGCACATATCTGCAAATATGTGATGTAGTACACCATTATCGGGGACCACTTTTAGCTCGTGGATGCTACTTTCAGAACTACTGGCTACAAAGTATACAAGTACCAGGGAATCCCTTTAAGTTTCAATTCAATTATTTGATTATCTAAACAATATTGAATGTAAAGGTCTTGTTTCGTTATGTCGGCTACAGGCTCTACAGGCTTTCATGAGGTAAGAAGGTTAATTGGAAGGCTCCTTTTTACAAAGCAATTTGAGTTGTCAATGTGACGCATTGCATAGGCATAGTGAAGAAAAAATATATATGGTTCTTAATTCATGTTGAATAGACATGCAGACAAATTCATTCATGCAGGGAAGAAGAATATTAGCCTACTACACAGGAGTCACAAACACTAAATAAATAGATGTTATTTGGCAGGGTTGACGGATCAACTCGCAGAACAATTTTATGCGGCTCGGTCGGATTGCACAGAAAGATCTCTCTTGATGTCGGGTAGGCTCAGAATTTATGTGGCTGGAGCGGGGTGGGTGCAGCTCCAAAAAACAGACCTATGCAGGACTCTAGTGTCAATGAGCCCCGACCAACCTGCTGGCCAGCGAAGAAGCCCTTCACCAGAGAGCCCATCATCTGCTGTGGGGAGCGGGTGGAGCTGACGTAGGGCAGGATGAACTCTCCATGGGTTTTCTCTGCATAGCAGATCCAACCTGAAGACAACACAAGCCTGTATTATTACAGGGCCTGAAGACAACACAAGCCTGTATTATTACAGGGCCTGAAGACAACACAAGCCTGTATTATTACAGGGCCTGAAGACAACACAAGCCTGTATTATTACAGGGCCTGAAGACAACACAAGCCTGTATTATTACAGGGCCTGAAGACAACACAAGCCTGTATTATTACAGGGCCTGAAGACAACACAAGCCTGTATTATTACAGGGCCCGAAGACAACGCAAGCCTGTATTATTACAGGGCCCGAAGACAACACAAGCCTGTATTATTACAGGGCCCGAAGACAACACAAGCCTGTATTATTACAGGGCCTGAAGACAACACAAGCCTGTATTATTACAGGGCCTGAAGACAACACAAGCCTGTATTATTACAGGGCCTGAAGACAACACAAGCCTGTTTTATTACAGGACCTGAAGACAAGCCTGTATTATTACAGGGCCTGAAGACAGCACAAGCCTGTATTATTACAGGGCCTGAAGACAACACAAGCCTGTATTATTACAGGGCCTGAAGACAGCACACGCCTGTATTATTACAGGGCCTGAAGACAACACAAGCCTGTATTATTAATGAACCTGAAGACAGCACAAGCCTGTATTATTAATGGACCTGAAGACAGCACAAGCCTGTATTATTACAGGGCCTGAAGACAACACAAGCCTGTATTATTACAGGGCCTGAAGACAACACAAGCCTGTATTGTTACAGGGCCTGAAGACAACACAAGCCTGTATTATTACAGGGCCTGAAGACAACACAAGCCTGTATTATTACAGGGCCTGAAGACAACACAAGCCTGTATTATTACAGGGCCTGAAGACAACACAAGCCTGTATTATTACAGGGCCTGAAGACAACACAAGCCTGTATTATTACAGGGCCTGAAGACAACACAAGCCTGTATTATTACAGGGCCTGAAGACAGCACAAGCCTGTATTATTACAGGGCCTGAAGACAACACAAGCCTGTATTATTACAGGGCCTGAAGACAACACAAGCCTGTATTATTAATGAACCTGAAGACAACACAAGCCTGTATTATTACAGGGCCTGAAGACAACACAAGCCTGTATTATTAATTGACCTGAAGACAAGCCTGTATTATTACAGGACCTGAAGACAAGCCTGTATTATTACTGGACCTGGAAGAGACCAGGGCCTATATTTATAAAGTGTGTCAGAGTAGGAGATGATCTGTCCCCCCTCTTATTCCCTCTTCTGGCCGTGACCCCACTCTCCTAGGGTGTCTCGGAGGGAGTTGGGATATGCAAAAAACAAATTTCAAATTAAAACACACTTGTACATGTGTGAAACAGGACAAATAGAAGTACCCACCACTTCTAATCTGATGAACTTTGTGAAATTGGGCCCTGGTTTCTGAAGTTCTATTGGAAGGATTCTGACCTGGAGATAATCAGGGGCTAGTTAAGGTGTTGAGGTACAGCTGGTTACCTGGGCAGGCAGAGGCCAGCATGGGCAGGGCCTGCTTGTCTTGCTCCTTCCGATGGAACCGCTCCACAAACTCTCTCTGACTCTCCAACAGGCTGAAGGTCCTGCTGAAGCTGGTGTCAAACACGTGGTGAACCCCTGAAACACAACAGTCAGTATATTTTATCTAAATATAATGTATCTCACTAATGTGTCAGATAAACCGATGTCCTATATTACACAGATACACAAAGGTTTATCTTTTAACCTTCGCACTCACCCAGACCCTTGAAGAAGGCGGTGAGCCTCCTGCCTGCCTCACTGCTGCTCAGGCCGTAGCGTGCTGCCAGGGAGGCTCTGGACTGTGGGGACACAGACACCACCACCACCTTCTGCTCTGCTACACCTGCCTGCTGGGGAGATGAAGGGAGACTAGTTACACACAGAGGAGACAGATACAGACACCATCATCATCACTAAACACGCTGGGTTGAGTATGACTGGTGGGTCCTGTTTGTGGGTCTTCAGATGGATGCCAACACACACACACACACACACACACACACACACTACCTTGTTGCTGCGTAGCACCCTGTAAATCTCTTCATGACTCTGCTGTGTGATAAGGACACTCTCAGCTGAGGTGATGCAGCCACTGCAGGCCAGGCAGTCATTCAGAGTGATCTTAGCTTTCTCCAGCTTCTGCTTTCCACCATCCTGGAGACACAAAGAACAAGTTGGAGTAATATTGTACTGTAGGTTAACAGTGAGAAAGAAAAAGTTTGTCTCAAAAAGTAGCATCTGCTGCTTAAATTAATTTGAGAAAGTACTTGACAAAACAAATCCCATAAGGCAGCCATATTGCTTTTACCGATCCTGTGTCTTCAGAACAAGTTCAGGTGAAGGAGAGATGAGAAGAGCAACAAGAACGTTTTGAGATTCACCCTCAGTGAAGTAGGCTCATGCCAGTTGACATGTTAGTCAATGTAACATCATCACAGCTCCAGCTGTGGTCACTATGTGGGAAACATTGAAGCATACGCACCTGTTTAACCTGGAAATAGCTCCCATCATCTTCTATTTGAATTTTAGCCACAGATCGGCCTTGCTTCTTCTCCACCTTGACTGGTTTCACACATTCCTAAGAAAGGACAAGGGGAGCAAGTAGCAATCAGTTTAGGGGGGAAAGTACAATCACAAACAATACTAGCTAGCTTAGTCACATCGTGCTTACAGTACAAGAACCAATTAAATTAAAGTAAAAGGAACTAATGGTGTGTCTGATGACAGATACAAGTGGACATCTTTGGCTAAGTTATTCAACCTAGGAAGTGAACTAGTTAACGTTAGCTAGTCAAATGAGTCACATGTCATTTCGATGACCTAGCGAGAGCGCAAAGCAACTAGGTAGTAGAGGAGGCTGGAAGGAAACAACATCTCTGAATCCATTCTAATGATCTCATTCCAGTCATTACAATGAGCCCGTTCTCCTAAAGCTCCCCCACCAGCATCCGCTACGAGTTAACTAGGTTAAAAAAAGAACAAAAGCGGGTTCAATTGAAAACCACCATTGCTTCAATCAATTTACACAGCAATGCCAATAACACAATATACGCATTTGGAGTTGGACAGATCATACTCTATTTGACAGCTAGCCAGTACTTTAGAGGTTAGCTAACTACAGTAGCTAGCTAGCTAACTAGCTACTGAGAGTGGCGACCAGTGAGTCATTAACATTAAAATAACCACATTGTACCTATGCTAAAATTATGTAAAACGTGTTTAATAACATGATTGTTGTATGGTTAAGTGTTATTTACCTGGGAAGGAGTGATAAAATCATCTAGATCTGTCAACTGCAAAACACCGCTAAATTGGGACACCATGTTTAGTGCTGCTGTAAAGCAGTTTGTGTTTACTTTGAGTGTCGTAAAGATGTTTCGTCAGAGAATGTGCTTCTCTCATACCAACCAGATTTGATACTTGGTATTTTTAAACAGTACCCAAGTTTACCGAAGCGATGAAATGAAAATAAATAATGTGCGTATGAACCCCATTTATTTAAGCTCTCAGAATTCACATACCAGAATCAAATCATTTAAATCTATGAATCAATGTACTTTTTAGGCTATGATAAAGGAAACCAAAGGTGACCAAAACTTGAAATATGATACCATAACCTACACATCCAGGGAACTGTCAGAGCTCCTATTTAAAGAAAATATCAAGTATTAACAATAAATAACAATAATCAAGTTAAAAACTTGATAATCAAGCATAATCAACTAATATGTGCAAAATACACAATCTTCAATTTGTAATGACTGCACAATTAATTTGTAATGACTAATGTTCAACAATGTTGTACAATCAGACAGTGTTTTAACCTGAGACTGTGCAGCAGCATATCAATAGAACATAAAGAGCTACGCTCTAAAGGCATGTTAACATTGCAGTATAATATAGACTGCATGAATCTTACAGTGCAATTTGATCATAACAGGATCAGTTCCTTTCTGTATTCTTCATATTCAAGCATACACTTAATAATTAATTTATATCTGCTCATAACTCATAGACCATCCAAGGCCCTCATGCTAAAATTCCAAGCAGTAAAAACATATTATGCCATGGTTACTGGCAAAACCCTTAGCTGCATCATTATGTGGCAACAGGGAGGATCTAGAAAAAACATATACAGGAAACCTATAATGATAATGCAATACAGACAGTGTTATAACAGAATGTCATTCTCATCAGAACTCCCATCTACAAATAAACAAACAGGAAAACAAACATACAAAGAAACAGATTCAGTGCAGATTCTGCTACCATACTGTGTACAAAGAGCTGATGATTTGCAATGTAAATATGAGCCATGTGACACGTTACTATTCAGCACAATCAAACAGTAAATGGCTTGTAAAGCCAGAGAGCCAAATTGTGGACCCTAGTTACAGGCTACAACTAGCACCAGCATAACTATGGTCCAGAGTATTTCCTGGTCAAGTCACACGGTCTTGAAAAACTCCTTTAGACATACCATCAACAGGTACTATGTGCAAAGTTACAACCCAACGGCATCAGGTCTGGAGACTGTACAAGACCAGTCACTATAAGGTCTTCAGTGACTTGGGCTGTCCGTTCAGTTTTAGGATTCGCTCGGCATCCCGGGCGTTCTCTCTCAGTAGATCCATGTTGGCGTTGACATTCTCCTCCATCCACTCCTCCACTGTGTCTGGGAAGTAGATAGCCTCCATCTCCATACGGAAGTTCTCTATGTACGTCTCCCACTTATCCAACAGTCTGGAAGAGGAGACAAGGGTTTAACTAACAAAGAAGAGGCACTTTTTATTCCATTGTCCTCCAAGTGGCTGAATATCTCTCATACATCCAGATAATGTCTCTGTGGCGTTAATGATGAAGAGAAAGGTGATGGCTAACCATCAAGAATTTAAAAAAGCAATACTTACTTCTTCAGCCGACCTTGGAAGAATCCTATAATTCTTGGATTTGCAAAATTATATTTTCTGTGGTAGCGACTGAAACCCCCTTTGATGTGGCTGTATGAGATAATCATCAGACGAATAGACAATAAATTGTCATCAGAAAAATATATTGTATTTTCTTTGCATCTGAATTAATTATTTGCTTCTAATTACTTAAACTGTATTCTTCATACTCTGGAATCACAAATAAAAATTGAAGCGATGGATGCTTACTAGTGTTTCATGAGGGCCTCCACCTCCTTCTGCAGGTTTGTGTGAATGTAAAACACCATGTGGTAGATCTGAGAGCCTGAGAAGGCTCCACTCCCCTCACTACAGAGGCAGACAAACAGGAGAGAAAGGTCAAGCACTTTACCAAACAACATATGTTTTGTTAAGTTCACAAAGCAAGGCATTTCAAGTAAACCATATGTGACATGGTACAGTACAGGTTGACTTAAGAAAGGAATGTAGCCACACACTCTTGCTCTGACACAAAAGAGAAATCACCAAGTTCCACCTCCTCACCAATTTTCAGGTGTACGTTTTCCTTTCTCTAGAAAATTGCAATTGGTCTTTCTCATAATACAAAACAGTATTTCAGTTGAAGTTGACTCACATTTGATTAAATAGTACTGTTCTACTAATAACTGAGACTACTACTAACCAGATATCTTTCTCCACCTTGATGTTGCAGCCCAGTATGTGGTGAGCCTCCATCTTTGCATTTTCATCAAATGCACCTGTCCAACAGACACATGCATAATGTTAGTTACAAGACCGGTGTACTGTAATACTTTACCGATCTCATGTCCGTAGTGGACACGTTCTCTGGAGAGCTCACAAACTGCGCAACACTTCTGAGTAAGAAGCTTTTTGGTTAATTTCATTATATTCACTAGGTTTCTGTCAATTGCTTTATTGTCTTTTGTTTGGAGCACATGTCTGGTTTCTCAGTCTTGTAAATGTTGAGTGCACCCACGCTCACATAGTGCCAGGATAGGTCTGGTTTATTGTATTTAAAGAAAGAAATCGACTCAACAACTATCTTTTGGCATTTTTTTCATTACTCTACTGTTGATACAGTTCCTACGTTTTTTTGTCAGCAGTCAAGTTTTCAAGATATAGGATTTTCAAGAAGCAGTGTCACTTGCCACATCATCATGATGATGATACGTTTTGAATCATATGATAATTTTCCAAAATATAGTTGTTGAGTGGATTCTTCCTTTAAGTGTTCATTTGGATATGTTCTCATGAGTTCTGGTTGAGGATTTGTTTGGGGAGGCTGCAACTGAGCCTAGCAGACCCCACCTGATAGAGCTCTGCTACCCAACCCAAGCCCGGCTGGACCAGACATTATACATCGGGTTAGGGCCGGATAGGGCCTGTTTTTTCATCAATAGCTAGGGTATAGGCAGGACTTGGGTATAACTAAACTGATCACTATCATTTTCAAGCTGAGCCATTTGCGTGTGCTTTGCTGCGCAGCACAGTCATATCTGACTAAGATCATAACAAGGTGTAAGAAGTGCTTCAACCTCATCAAATATAAGACAGGAGATTATTTCACAGGAAATAATAATGTTCCTAGAGTTTTGTAGCTTACAGCTAACTGCTGTCTCATGTCTCTTCATTGAGCAGAGAAGCCCAAGCGGAGCTGTTGCGATGGATATTCACATTTATTTCTGATTTCTGGTTTTGGGCAGGGCCGGGCCTTAAATTTGGCAGACGCAATCAGGCCTGGGTAGGGTAGGGCCTGAATGTCACGGGCATGGGTAGGGCTCGGGCTTAAAATTCATGCCCGTGCAGGGTTCTACCACCTGTGCCTTTATGCTTAGGCTAGTTTTTGCCTGTTAGGAAGCTTTTTCTTTTTGAATACTGACATTTTGAAGTCAGACATTTGCAAATATATCAACATGTACATGTATCACCATCATCAACAGCACTGTGCAAATAGAATAAATAACACAAATTTGCACCTCTACTTGCCTGCCTCCTGATGAATCTTTGTCCTTATGACTGCGAGAAGGTTACTATTTTACAGTTCCCCTGGCACTTACCATGCTTTAAGCTCTGTAGACACATAGCCAGGGAGGGAATGCCAACTGGGAGGAGTTCACACAACACGGTATGATGCTCAAACCTGGAGGGTAAAATATTTCAAACACTTAGGTGCAGCACATCATAACACAGACACACAGTAAAAGACAGATTCATCCTGTTGATTTAGTTTAATGGGCCAACGGAATGAGTTATGAGTCAATTAATCTAGTTCAACTATATAACATCATGCCTTATACAGTATATCTTCCGCATGCTCTGGTTTAGTACACACACTTTGAACATTACCAAGACATCAGTATCAGAGTCAATTGTGGTTGATTAGTGTCAGGGTTGCAAAATTCTGGTAATTTCCCCCAAATTACCAGGTTTTCCAGAAATCCCTGTTGAAAGATTCCTGGAATCAGAAGGGAATAAGCATGAAATCCGGAACCCTCCAACCAGGATTTCTGGAAAACCTTGGAATTTTGGAAAAGTAACAGAAATGTTGCAACCCTAATCAATGTCTTACCTCTGCCATCCTGTTAGCAGGATGCCATGGAGGGTTATGGAGTGGTATTTGGTCATAGAGTTCATGACCTTTATCCAGGACAGATGGTTCTGTAGCTGATAGTCAAGAGGGGTCCATCGCTGGTCAATACCTGTGCCCCCTTTAAATGCACTGGCGAACCATATACCCTTGAAACCGGCCTCATGGTATCTAGATATCAATGTTCCTGTTCAAAATAAAAAAACAATAAAATGGGGTATTGGTAAACATCATATTTTCCCTCTCTTATTCTAAAGCTGTAAACAGTTTTACAATGGTCTAGATTCTCTGTCATCGGTAATAACAATTACCCCACCGAAGACATTCTTTAAAAAAGTATACTCGGTCATAACATACTTTATATGGACAAATAAAATTCATAAAATAAAAATGTGACATCTTTTTCAGTCGGAGGGTGGTTTAACCTTCCAGAATTGGAATTGTATCAACTTGCTACCCAAGGCTTTTACTCGTGACATATAGTTGAACTCACTAAAGAGGAACAATGGGTACATATTGAAGATGCACATGCTCATCCCCAGAATCTTTTCATGTGTCTATTTTCAAAGGATAAAGCTAAGAACATTAACAACTTCATAGTTAAGAACACTTTAACAATATGAAGAAAATGAAATGTATTCTATAAGAACCAGTATCACTGCCATAAAATTCAACCCTATGGAACAATCCTTGGATAGCTTTTCAGAATTCACCATTAAATTGGTCCACATAGAAAACTAAAGCCATAGAAACTATAAATGACTTGGTAACAAGAAATACATGTATTTCCATGACAGAATTAAAAAGCAATTTTGGACTGACCAATGTAGATATTTTCAAATATATGCAACTTAAAAGTTGCATATCATGAAATTTCAATTTGAAATATTTTGGACATCAGAGCAACCTTGAGGGAATCTTATCTGAGTCATAAATGGATGTTCATATGATAGGTAAGATATAGAAAACCTTGCAGAGAGCCTATCCAACTGACAATCTCTTAGAATTATTTTTAAACTGTTGGAACCAAGACTTAAATGGAACTGACATTCAAAACTGTAATATGTTATGCTTCACGGAGTCGCGGCTGAACAACGACACTATCAACTTACAGTTGGCTGGTTATATGCTGTACCGACAGGATAGAACAGCTGCATCTGGTAAGACAAGGGGTGGCAGACTATGTATTTTTGTAAATAACAGTTGGTGAACAATATTTAAGGAAGTCTCGAGCTATTGCTCGCCTGAGGTAGAGTATCTTGTGATACGCTGTAGACCACTCTATCTACCTAGAGAGGACTAAGATCGAATCGTACTACACCGGCTCTGAAGCTCGTCGGATGTGACAGGGCTTGCAAACCATTACAGACTACAAAGGGAAGCACAGCCGAGAGCTGCCCAGTGACACAAGCCTACCAGGCGAGCTAAATTATTTATATGCTGCTACATGGCAAATAACACTGAAACATGCATGAGAGCACCAGCTGTTCCGGAAGACTGTGTGATCACGCTCTCTGCAGCCGATGTGAGTAAGACCTTTAAACATGTCAACATTCACAAGGCCACAGGGCCAGACGGATTACCAGGATGTGTACTGCAAGCATGCGCTGACCAACTGGCAGGTGTCTTCACTGACATTTTCAACCTCTCCCTGGCCGAGTTTGTAATACCAACATGTTTTAAGCAGACCACCATAGTGCCTGTGCCCAAGAACACTAAGGTAACCTGCCTAAATGACTACCGACCCGTAGCACTCAGGTCTATAGTCATGAAGTGCTTTGAAAGGCTGGTCATGGCTCACATCAACACCATTATCCATGAAACCCTAGACCCACTCCAAATTGCATACCACCCCAACAAATCCACAGATGATGCAACCTCTATTACACTCCACACTGCCCTTTCCCTACTGAACAAAAGGAACACCTATGTGAGAATGCTATTCATTGACTATAGCTCAGTGTCCAACACCATAGTGTCCTCAAAGCTCATCAATAAGCTAAGGACCCTGGGACTAAACACCTCCCTCTGCAACTGGATCCTGGACTTCCTGAAGGGCCGCCCCAGGTGGTAAGGGTAGGTAACAACACATCCGTCCTCAACACATGGGCCCCTCAGGGCTGCGTGCTCTGTCCCCTCCTGTACTCCCTGTTCACTCATGACTGCACGGACAGGCACGACTCCAACACCATCATTAAGTTTGCAGATGACACAACAGTGATCACCGACAACGATGAGACAGCCTATAGGGAGGAGGTCAGAGAACTGGCCAGGACAACAACCTCTCCCTTAACGTGATCAAGACAAAGGAGATGACTGTGGACTACAGGAAAAAGAGGACCGAGCACGCCCCCATTCTCGTCGACGGGGCTGCAGTGGAGCAGGTTGGGAGCTTCAAGTTCCTTGGTGTCCACATCACCAACAAACTAACATGGTCCAAGCACACCAAGACAGTCATGAAGAGGGCACAACAAAACCTATTCACCCTCAGGAGACTGAAAAGATTTGGCATGGGTCCTCAGATCCTCAAAAGGTTCTACAGCTGGTTGCATCTCTGCCTGGTATGGCAACTGCTCGGCCTCCGACCGCAAGGTACTACTGAGGGTAGTGCGTACGGCCCAGTACATCACTGGGGCCAAGCTTCCTGCCACCCAGGACCTCTATACCAGGCAGTGTCAGAAGAAGGCCCTAAAAATTGTCAAAGACTACAGCCACCCTAGTCGTAGACTGTTCTCTCTGCTACCGCACGGCAAGCGGTACCGGAGTGCCAAGTCTAGGTCCAAGAGGATTCTAAACAGCTTCTACACCCCAAGCCATAAGACTCCTGAACATCTAATCAAATGGCTACCCAGACTATTTACATTGCACTATAAGCATTTCACTATAAGGTCTACCTACACCTGTTGTATTCGGCACATGTGACTAATAACATTTAATTTTTGGATTTGTTTGCACAAGATGGAGGGGATGTCGGAGCATACCTAACGAATTTAGTTAACGAAAATATACACTTAGTCCAGTATAAATGAATGTATACAATTTATTATACTGTACAAGAGACAACATTCACAAATTCTACAGCACAACGACAGTCATGTCTTAAGTGTAAAACTAAATATGACTCAATAATCAATGCTTTCTGGGAATGCTATACAGTCCAAAGGTTATTGGTGGAGCTAGAAAGTTGGCATGTTATAAGTATTACAATGTCAACTTACTTTTAACCCGTCTGCTTGCATATCTCAAGACATATGGCATATGGGGGTGTAGTGAGATACAATGGGCTGGACAATTCTCTCATCACTCATCTTGAAAAACATATACTAAAAACTTGGGAATCAATCAATCCGCCATCATTAACACAATGGAAAATCTCATGATTTATTATTTAAATAGCATGGGCGACCGAAAAAAACGAATTGGTACAATTTAAGGCCATGTGAGAAAAAAATGATGCAGGCACTAGGGATTGGGGTGTGAGCATGTGAATCTGGGCAGATTAACTCTAGTCAATGTTTGTGCGCGTCTGTAAATTGTTGTTCGTATGTGTATGTTTGTATCTGGGGAGGAATTTTTGAATAAAAAAAATATTATTACAAAAAAAGTATTAATGGCTGAAAACATAAACATACCAATACCATCTGTATCCATTTTCTTCAAATAGTTCCATATTGTTGGGGAAGCAAGATCCTGCAGGCCTGACTCTAGGGGTATGAACAGATGAACAATCAGCTATAGAGCAACTAGTCAGACACTTAGTGGGGTTTAACCATTTCCATTGTAATGCACATGGCATAATTCATTGTAATAAACATGGTATAAAGATTTAAAATAAAGATATAACATAGAAGCACTTGTGTGTCCTGAAGTCAGTCAGTTCTAATTAGAAAAACATACATTCATTTAATCAATCCACAGTACAATAGGACTGCTAGGAGATCTCATCATCACACCTTTAATAGTGGCAGGGCTGATCTTCCTCAACATGTCATCCCACAGAATCACTCTGACCCCTGACCTTCTCTCTGTGATGAAACGGGCCAATGACACTGCATGGTTCAGGAACATTTTCCCAACATCACCCTTATTGCTATGTAACCAGTTTTTAGAGTCCTGGCTCTCTCCCAGACCCCTTACCTGAGGAACATGGAGAGACACACACACACACACACACACACTGTATTATGAATGGAACTATACAAACCAGGGGGTATGAAAAATGTAGGCCTATCTCATTGGTATTATAACAATCTACTTGCACTTTATTTGCATATCTCAATATCCTGCTGAACTAAAAGTCCTACAGACAGATACAATTACATACATTAGTAGTGTTCTAGTTCATACACATACAAACACACGGCGTACACACACACACAAAATCATGCACGCACGCACACACCCACCCACAAACCTCATCAGCCCCCATGTGGAACCAGCGTGCATCAGGGTGACAGTCCATGACCTGGGAGACCATGTCCTTGACCAGAGCCACAGAGCCAGGGTGGTGGGGGTTCAGACTGTTAGGGAAAGCCCTCACCTCCCTCAGGTGGAAATACCTCTCATGCTTCAACACAAACTATCAAGAGGAAATAAGGGGAGGACATATTAAAGAGGAGATTTGTGGCATAGTTTTTACCCCACAGGCAACAGTGGTTAAATTTCATTACACAATACAATGGAATAGTATCACTCAGAGCCATATATTTAGATAGATATCTAGCATGGCTCTGGTCTCACTTAGTGCAATCATGACTGAAAATGAGCATTCCAAGGAATGTATAGTTACTCTTGCTTTTCTGGTATGGTTAGAATATGAAACAAGTGATCCGCTTATTTAAGGTCATGATAGCCTCAGGAGAGACTGAGGAACCAATATGAGTATAATACAAACAGACCAGCTGTGTAGTGTTTCAAGTTTAAGTTTTATTAGTCGTAAGGAACGGAATACACATACTATACATCATCCAATGAAATGCTTACTAGCAGGTTCCTTCTAGACAATGCAACAACAATAAGAAATAATAAAACAGTATGGAAGTGGCGTAGCGGTCTAAGGCACTGCATCTCAGTGCCCAATTCTTTCTCTTTGCTCTTGTTTTCCTTAATAGGGTGTCGGTGGGCCGAGCAGGGAGGGTCGTCGGTGAAATGGGACACACCTGGGCTCGGGTGTGTCCCAGGATAAATGCACCTCTTCCCCATTCATTGAGGAGACTCTCTATGCAGACACAGACAGATTTGCGTCACTACAGACCCTGGTTCGAATCCAGGCTGTATCACATAGGGCAGCGTGCAATTGGCCCAACGTCGTCCGGGGAAGGCCATCATTGTAAAAAATAATTTGTTCTTAATAAATCCTCTTGAAACTAGGGGGCACTATTTTTAAACGTTCCCAAAGTAAACCGCCTATTTCTCAGGACCAGATGCTAGAATATGCATATAATTGACAGCTTGATATAGAAAACTCTAAAGTTTCCAAAACTGTCAAAATATTGTCTGTGAGTATAACCCTGAGGAAAATCCAATCAGGAAGTGCCTCTTATTTTGAAACCGTTGTGTTCCTATGCACCAAGATTAGCCATTGAACGGGATATCAACCAGATTCATTTTTCTACGTATTCCCTAAGGTGTCTACAGCATTTTGATGTAGTTTCACGCCTTTATGTTGAAGAATGAGTGTAAACGACTACATTGCGTAAGTGGCCAGCTGAGGGCTCTCAGAGTGATTCTTGCGTAAAAGACAGAGGTAGTCATTTTTCCTCTCGCTCCTACTGAAAAGCCAATTGTCCCGGTTGATATATTATCGAATAGATATTTGAAAAACACCTTGAGGATAGATTATAAAATACGTTTGCCATGTTTCTGTCGATATTATGGATATAATTTGGATTTTTTTGGAGTTGTCGTGACCGCTATTTCCGGTGGATTTCTCAACATAATGTGACAAACAAACTGAGGTATTTTGGGTATAAAAATCATCTTTATGGAACAAAAGGAACATTTGCTGTCTAACTGGGAGTCTCGACAGTGAAAACATCCGATCATCAAAGGTAAACGGTTAATTTGATTGCTTTTCTGATTTTCGTGACCAAGCTTCCTGCTGCTAGCTGGACATAATGCTATGCTAGGCTATCGATCGCTTGTCTTGCTTTGGCTGTAAAACATAATTTCAAAATCTGAGACGACATGGTGATTAACAAAAGGCTAAGCTGTGTTTCAATATATTTCACTTGTGATTTCATGAATATGAATATTTTCTAGTAAGATTATTTGGCCGTTGCGCTATGCTAATTAGTGTAGTTGATGACAATTCTCCCGGATCCGGGATGGGTAGTTCCAAGAGTTAACTGACTTGCCAAGTTAAATAAAAATAAATAAAATAAGAATAAGGATGTAAAATAAATGGCTCAGTAGAATAAACATTTTACCATAGGTATAATAGACTGAGGAACCAATATGAGTATAATACATACAGACCAGCTGTGTAGTGTTTCAAGTTTAAGTTTTATTAGTCGTATGCACGGGATACACATAGTATACATCATCCAATGGAATGCTTACTAGCAGGTTCCTTCTAGACAATGCAACAACAATAAGAAATAATAAAATACAAGAATACGAACATAAAGTAAATGGCTCAGTAGAATAAACATTTTACCATAAGTATAATACAGGAAGGCACAACTTATAGTCCAATATTTACACGTGTTTTGGTGAAGGGGGGATGGGGGGCAAGTGTTTAAATAGTGCAGCATTTAGTGTCGGGTAAATGCTGTTTACGCAACTTTCTTATTTTGTGTGGGCGTTTACCCACCTTTTGCGGAAATATTTTATTTTTTATTTTTTATTTTTTATGTCACCTTTATTTAACCAGGTAGGCTAGTTGAGAACAAGTTCTCATTTACAATTGCGACCTGGCCAAGATAAAGCAAAGCAGTTCGACACACACAACAACACAGTTACACATGGAGTAAAACAAACATACAGTCAATAATACAGTAGAAAAATAAGTCTATATACAGTGCCTTGCGAAAGTATTCGGCCCCCTTGAACTTTGCGACCTTTTGCCACATTTCAGGCTTCAAACATAAAGATAGAAAACTGTATTTTTTTGTGAAGAATCAACAACAAGTGGGACACAATCATGAAGTGGAACGACATTTATTGGATATTTCAAACTTTTTTAACAAATCAAAAACTGAAAAATTGGGCGTGCAAAATTATTCAGCCCCTTTACTTTCAGTGCAGCAAACTCTCTCCAGAAGTTCAGTGAGGATCTCTGAATGATCCAATGTTTACCTAAATGACTAATGATGATAAATACAATCCACCTGTGTGTAATCAAGTCTCCGTATAAATGCACCTGCATTGTGATAGTCTCAGAGGTCTGTTAAAAGCGCAGAGAGCATCATGAAGAACAAGGAACACACCAGGCAGTTCCGAGATACTGTTGTGAAGAAGTTTAAAGCCGGATTTGGATACAAAAAGATTTCCCAAGCTTTAAACATCCCAAGGAGCACTGTGCAAGCGATAATATTGAAATGGAAGGAGTATCAGACCACTGCAAATCTACCAAGACCTGGCCGTCCCTCTAAACTTTCAGCTCATACAAGGAGAAGACTGATCAGAGATGCAGCCAAGAGGCCCATGATCACTCTGGATGAACTGCAGAGATCTACAGCTGAGGTGGGAGACTCTGTCCATAGGACAACAATCAGTCGTATATTGCACAAATCTGGCCTTTATGGAAGAGTGGCAAGAAGAAAGCCATTTCTTAAAGATATCCATAAAAGGTGTTGTTTAAAGTTTGCCACAAGCCACCTGGGAGACACACCAAACATGTGGAAGAAGGTGCTCTGGTCAGATGAAACCAAAATTGAACTTTTTGGCAACAATGCAAAACGTTATGTTTGGCGTAAAAGCAACACAGCTGAACACACCATCCCCACTGTCAAACATGGTGGTGGCAGCATCATGGTTTGGGCCTGCTTTTCTTCAGCAGGGACAGGGAAGATGGTTCAAATTGATGGGAAGATGGATGGAGCCAAATACAGGACCATTCTGGAAGAAAACCTGATGGAGTCTGCAAAAGACCTGAGACTGGGACGGAGATTTGTCTTCCAACAAGACAACGATCCAAAACATAAAGCAAAATCTACAATGGAATGGTTCAAAAATAAACATATCCAGGTGTTAGAATGGCCAAGTCAAAGTCCAGACCTGAATCCAATCGAGAATCTGTGGAAAGAACTGACAACTGCTGTTCACAAATGCTCTCCATCCAACCTCACTGAGCTCGAGCTGTTTTGCAAGGAGGAATGGGAAAAAAAATTCAGTCTCTCGATGTGCAAAACTGATAGAGACATACCCCAAGCGACTTACAGCTGTAATCGCAGCAAAGGGTGGCGCTACAAAGTATTAACTTAAGGGGCTGAATAATTTTGCACGCCCAATTTTTCAGTTTTTGATTTGTTAAAAAAGTTTGAAATATCCAATAAATGTCGTTCCACTTCATGATTGTGTCCCACTAGTTGTTGATTCTTCACAAAAAAATACAGTTTTATATCTTTATGTTTGAAGCCTGAAATGTGGCAAAAGGTCGCAAAGTTCAAGGGGGCCGAATACTTTCGCAAGGCACTGTACCTGCTGGAGCGCGTGCTACAGGTGGGTGCTGCTATGGTGACCAGCGAGCTGAGATAAGGGGGACTTTACCTAGCAGGGTCTTGTAGATGACCTGGAGCCAGTGGGTTTGGCGACGAGTATGAAGCGAGGGCCAGCCAACGAGATGCATTGAAAGTATAGGGAGCATTACTTTACTCACTGTGAACAGCGTAACCACCTATTTCTTCCCCCACTACATCACGGATACAGTATCCCTGACTTACCTCGAGGTGTCCAAACACTTGCACTAAAGGAATCAGTTCCAGCTTGTTGAGTTTGGCTAGGCTCTTTATCTCCTCTATATCTTCCATACTGTTTAACAGAGAACACAGAGATATACAGCAGACTGTTCATCATTGTGGCACATATTTAAATAGAACACCAATAATCCAATAGAACGGTAATACAGGTCTCTATGAATTGTCCATCCTAGTTCTGACTTAGTTTTATCATCAGGGTCAGGAGTTTCTCTTGTGACATGCGATCTGACAAGGAAAACTCCAGGCCCTAGTTTTTTCCTATCAATCATAAATTGACTGAGACATCACCATCTGGTGCTCACCTGTAGGCATACGGTGACCTGAGAATCGTCAGGTTTCCATGATAGGGAAACATGTCCTCGTACTCTAGCAGAACACCAGCAGCACCCAGAGAGGAGAAGAGCGGGAAGATCTGGAATGGAAACCGTCACAATGACTTTGGTTCTGGTAGATACAGCTGTTATACTGCATGCTTTTCAATTCAATTCTAATGCTATACTATATAATCAAGACTACCCATATGCCAGTATCTCCATTAAAATATACATCTTAAAACCTTTTACTGCAGTGGGCTAAATCAGGGTTACACAGAGTGTTTCTTTGTAGTCTTAAACAATTCAACGTTGAAACAAAAGTATACACCTCACACACATGGTTACGGACTTCAAAAAAGAAGACACCTGTACCATGCCAGATATAGAGTTGAAATGTATTACGTTGGGAGTTTGCATCCAAATTTGACACTTTATATACGTACATCACAGAACACTGAAATATAACAAAGCCATTTGACATAGAAACACTGGATTTTTTATGTTTATTAATTATTAAATGATATGAACAACATTCCACCCATCAGGTCACTCGGTCATTTGACTGCAGGAAAGGGATACACCTTATAAAGAATACATTTACATTTTAGTAATTTAGCAGACGCTCTTATCCAGAGTGAGGCCCTGCAAATAACATTTTAGTCATTTAGCAGACCAGTCATTTAGCAGACTTATCCAGAGTGAGGCCCTGCAAATAACATTTTTGGGGGATCCACCTCAAGGAGAGAACTTTTCTCACCTGCTTCATGTATTTGACTTTGGGTGCAGCACCTTTCAGATCCAGGTGCACTATTCTTGCAGGGCCTTTGCTGGTTTCCAGAGGTGCTGTGCCTGCTTCTTTTTTTACTGGAGGCTCTGGAACCTCTGGTTTCTGGGCCCAGTTAAACAAAGAGTTTATATCCTCTGACTTGTGTACAGTAACAGCCTCCTTCACCTTTGGCCCCTGATGCCAAAATGAGCCAGGATCCATGGTGGCCAACTTCTGTTTCCTTTCAGTTCTGGAACAAGACAGATTTAAACAGTAACTTTTTTAATGTTCTTCTGAAGACTAATAAAGGCTTGAGAAAGTTTTAATAAAATAATCTCAGCACACAGACCGAACGGCTGACCCAAGAGGCCAAGAAAAACACAATATTATATCATTTAAGTCTACAAACACCTCAGTGAATGAGGATTATGCCCATGGTAGGATGTCTCACCTGTATTCCGAAAGCAGAAGTTTGACAGCAGCAACAAGCACCAGACAAAGTACAACAGCTCTGAGGGCCTGCCTTGTTGTTACCATGGTGCTTCAGCTGACAGAAAGAAATAGAAAATAGTATTTCAAGTTCAAGTTTTTAATAATACCCACATGGCAGTCAAATACGCAAAAGCCATGACAGGGAGACATAGTGGAGTGGTAACGCGCGTGCAAGCAGTTGCTCCCGACGCCACTTGGGTACACTGCAGCATCCACTGAGAGGCTCTTGCTGCCAAGGGAATGCATGACAGCTTGAAAGATGTTTTAGACACTACAGTGAAAATGGTTAACGTTGTTAAAGCAAGGCCCCTGAACTATCATGTATTTTCTGCATTATGCATTACTTTGGGGCGGCAGGTAGCTTAGTGATTAGAGCGTTGGGCCAGTAACCGAAAGGTTGCTGAATTCAATCCCCGAGCTGACAAAATAGAAATCTGTTGTTCTGCTTCTGAACAAGGCAGTTAACCCACTGTTAACCCACTGTTAACCCACTGTTCCCCGGTATGCCATCATTGTAAATAAGAATTTGTCCTGAACTGACTTGATTAGTTAAGTAAAGTTTAAATTTAAAAAAATATGGGCTGTGACCATGTAACGCTTTTACAACATACACTGGTGATCAAGGGGCAATGTATTGACACGTTTTTTAAAATTGCGAGACGAGCTTAAAGTTTTCTTTTTCTGACCATAATTTTCACTTGTCTGACCGCTTGCATGATGATGAGTTTCTCACACGACTGGCCTATCTGGGTGATGTTTTTTCTTGTCTGAATGATCTGAATCTAGGATTACAGGGACTCTCCACAACTATATTCAATGTGCGGGACAAAATTCAGGCTATGATTAAGAAGTTGGAGCTCTTCTCTGTCTGCATTAACAAGGACAACACACAGGTCTTTCCATCATTATATGATTTCTTTGTGTGAAAATGAACTCAAGCTTACGGACAATGTCAAATGTGATATAGTGAAGCATCTGAGTGAGAGCATTTCCGCAGGTACTTTCCCGAAACGGACGACACAAACAACTGGATTAGTTATCCCTTTAATGCCCTGTCTCCAGTCCACTTACCGATATCTGAACAAGAGATCCTCATCGAAATTGCAACAAGCGGTTCTGTGAAAAATGTATTTAATCAGAAGACACTGCCAGATTTCTGGATGGGCTGCGCTTAGAGTTTCTGGCCTTGGCAAATTGCGCTGTTAAGACACTGATGCCCTTTGCAACCACGTACCTATGTGAGAGTGGATTCTCAGCCCTCACTAGCATGAAAACTAAATACAGGCACAGACTGTGTGTGGAAAATGATTTAAGACTGAGACTCTCCAATACAACCCAACATTGCAGAGTTATGTGCATATTTTCAAGCACACCCTTCTCATTAACCTGTGGTGAGTTATTCACAATTGTTGATGAACAAATAGGGTTTTATATGTAAGATGGCTAAATAAAGAGCAAAATGATTCATTATTATAATATTATTATTTGTGCCCTGGTCCTATAAGAGCTCTTTGTCACTTCACATGAGCTGGGTTGTGACAAAAACTCACACTCATTCTTATGTTTAATAAATGTATTGTATAGTGTGTGTGGGTGGAAGGCTTACAATGATGGCAAAAAACAACATTTGAGAGTGAGCTGACCCTGGTGCTACAGCTGACCCTAGTGCTAGAGGGGGTACAGCTGACCCTGGTGCTAGAGGGGGTACAGCTGACCCTGGTGCTGGAGGGGGTACAGATGACCCTGGTGCTAGAGGGGGTACAGGTGACCCTGGTGCTAGAGGGGGTACAGCTGACCCTGGTGCTAGAGGGGGTACAGCTGACCCTGGTGCTGGAGGGGGTACAGCTGACCCTGGTGCTAGAGGGGGTACAGGTGACCCTGGTGCTAGAGGGGGTACAGATGACCCTGGTGCTAGAGGGGGTACTGCTGACCCTGGTGCTAGAGGGGTTACAGCTGACCCTGGTGCTGGAGGGGGTACAGCTGACCCTGGTGCTAGAGGGGGTACTGCTGACCCTGGTGCTAGAGGGGGTACTGCTGACCCTGGTGCTAGAGGGGGTACAGCTGACCCTGGTGCTAGAGGGGTTACAGCTGACCCTGGTGCTGGAGGGGGTACAGCTGACCCTGGTGCTAGAGGGGGTACTGCTGACCCTGGTGCTAGAGGGGGTACTGCTGACCCTGGTGCTAGAGGGGTTACAGCTGACCCTGGTGCTGGAGGGGGTACAGCTGACCCTGGTGCTGGAGGGGGTACAGCTGACCCTGGTGCTAGAGGGGGTACTGCTGACCCTGGTGCTAGAGTGGGTACAGCTGACCCCGGTGCTAGAGGGGGTACTGCTGACCCTGGTGCTAGAGGGGGTACAGCTGACCCTGGTGCTAGAGGGGGTACTGCTGACCCTGGTGCTAGAGGGGGTCCACAGCTGGAGGTTGAATGTTTGAAGGGGTACGTACGGGACTATAAAACGTTTGTGAACCACTGCTCTATAAGGAATTTGATGTAGGCCTATAGCATTGACTTTTACTTAAGTATGACAGTTTAGTACCTTTTCCATGACTGTACTTAAGTAAATTTGAACTTTTACTCAAGTAGAATTTTACTGGGTGATTTTCATTTTTCAGTCATTTTCTATTAAAGCTGCAATATGTAAGTAGAAATATGTGTGAGCTGTGAGCTGTGCAGCTGCGTTTTTGTGTGGCTTCCACCCCTATCAAAGTTGCTCATCCATGCTGTACACTATACTTGCTTGTTTTGTCACATTAACTGAACACATTAAAATAAATTACAACCAGGAAATGGCCCGCTACCGATGTCGTTCTTCTGTGAGCTGCTCCAAGCGGCTGCGCGCTCTTGCTGCCTGAAAGAGGGGTGAAAGTAATGCGGTCCAGTACCGTGTCCAGGCAAAATAAATTGATGGGTTACGCCGTACCAGTATCGGTCAAACATGAGCCTATCACAATAATTAAAACAACATGTCAAGGAAACTGTAGGCTATTACACCACTTTTTATCATAACCGCATGTCAGAGGCATGAATATGTGAGCAGTCTACTCTCCAAAATGCGTTGCTGTTCTACGAGCACACTGACATTTTGCCAACGCAGAGAAGAGTGGACGACACACGAGAGTCGCGCAGACAGCGGTGGGCGCATACATTCTAGCCTAAATACAATTGCCACATGTCATTAGAATTGTTGGTGTTTTGTGTAATAGATGTATGTTTCCATTCACCACTGTTTGTTTGGAGGCTGGCAATATGTTGCGAGTGGAAATAGGAGGTCCCGTACCGGGAATAAATTCATTGTACTTTCACCCCTGTCTGAAAGATTGTATTCGGTTATAACTAGGCTATGTGTGCTGCGCCCCTGCGAACATGCCTCACGTACTTTGCGATTGTGTAGTATACTTTGTGCATGATTTCACTATTATACTAGCCTACATAATTGCTAAGGTGTATACCGCCACTATACTAGGCTACTTTGATATGCATCAGTGTGGATAAAAAATTGGTAGCCTATTTGCAATTCCCACTTGTAAAAAGTGGATATACTTCATATACCTGCGTATTGCCTCCACTACAGTGCTGCCATTGTTATGTTCAATATGAATGAATTGCATGAACAGTAGACTATCCAACTTCACATGTGTCAACGCATCAACTCAATGACGATTTAGATTAACACGTAGATGGCGGTAGTCTACAATAAATCCTTACCCAGTGAAGAGCGTGCATGTAGTTTGTTGTCCTAATGTTTCCGCATTTACAATTCCCAGGAAAAAAAGGAACTTGAACACCGAATGTTGTGGAAGGTCTACTGTACACGAAATGCACGACAACTTTCAACGAACTTCCGCGTTACACTAGTGGTACCTCGTCACACACACTACCCACTGAGCTATAAATGAACGCACCCACCCAGCATTTAATAATAAAAAAAGTACTGCGAAAAGATAGCGCTCTGCTCTGTGCAGCAGAATATACTAGAGTAGAGAGAAGTTGCACCCATCCTCACATAATTAAATCATCCAGGCTAGTAAATGGTCATTTATCTGATCTGTCCACGTATTGTTTGACGTGTGGGAAATAAGGCACGCGCATTGTTATCATAATCTTTGGAATAGCTACTGTGCCTGTGTTTCATGCATGGAATTAGTCTCAAAAATTCGACCCCAGGCAACAATCGGGTTACGTTGCTTTCGTTTGACAGTTCGCGGCTCGGGTGTCACACCGCACGGTGGGTCTCCAAATGAAAAGAATACGGAAATCATAAGGCATCGCATCAATGCCATGCTGTGGACAAGTTTACCCCCTTGTAGAGAATGACAGGTGCATAGATTTTATGGAATACACTCACATTGTAGAGCAGACATGTCGTGATATATATCCAATTCTGGAATATTTGGCAAATTCTTGATAATATTTATTTAAATCCTGCGCATGATAATTTCAGACATTAGAGTTGGCCAATTTTTACCAAAATCTGGTAAAACGCATAATTCAAAATCCAAGTCGTCCTATGATTTGTCTCTTATCCCTCCTTCCCTCGTATTGCACTTTTGTTGTTATGACTACGAGGTCGTAAATCCGCCATGTTTTCTCTCGAGTAGCGTTGCGACAGAGACGGAGAACTCAAACGACATGAATGTAGAAAATAATAATACGGCAGAAACAGTGAGCGAGCAAACGGATCACGGCAACAACATCGTCACAATTCAAACAACTCTCGGAGATGAAGGTAAAGACAGTTTACGTGCAAAAAAAGTCATATATTTTTATTGTCATATATGTATGCCCACTCCAATTGATTCAATTTACTTAGCTGCTAGCTAGCTTACTTGGTAGGCGACAAAATAAGGTCGGTGCACTCTAGCTTGCGCTGTATCGGGTCAATGCTATCTATCTATCCACCTAGCTAGCCAACTAGTGTAGGTCGCGCTGGTCAGATTTAGTTAGTTAGCATCCTCGGATTGTAGTTTAACTTTACACTTATCGGTTTTAGCCTTGCCAGCCAGCTAGGCTTGCTAAATATGCTAACATTAGCTAAGTTAGCTGGCGGCTGCACTTGCTACAGTAGCTAGCTAACTTCGCTATGTCAATGTCCAATCACTTGCATGTGTCAATTAATTAGCTAGCCAGTCAACAACAACATTGAACGTTTTACAATTCATTTTTAAGTGTGTTGTTCTTGACTGTACGCATGTTTTTCACGCATTTCACTTGCAGATGAAGATGTCCACAAGTGCGGACGCTGCCAGTCCGAGTTTTGTACGCTGGAGGCATTCATCCAGCACAAGCTTCAGCAGAACTGCACGCGGGCACAGGAACCCCAGGTGCCCGTCAATAAACCCCGAGATGACAACCAAGAGGTAGGCTTGCCCGGGCAATTGTACACCCGGTGCCTACTCGGTTTAGATTGTAGAATTCATAAATTAATGTGGTGATATGTCAAAACGTTTGTGTTTGGTCAGGTTTTTGCCCCAGATGGAACCTCTGCTACCTTGACAAGAATGGATGGAAGTGGACTGTCTTCAGATGAACCAGACAAGTCCAACATCAACGGTCAGTCAATGTTCCTTGACTTTTTGCTCTCTGGCACCCTCCAGTATCATCTGTCCGTAACTGATAAGACATTATTTGATTGATTTATGGTTTCTTCTCATGGCAAAGTCTTTATATTCTGTCAGAAACCCAATTTCCTCCTGTTTTGACTTTCATGCCCAGTTGTAATGGGTTAAATTATTTTAGGGGACTGAAATAACCAGCCTTAAGTTCTCTCAGGTGAGGTAGAAGTTGAAGGACACTCATCTCGAAGTCGCAGGAAGAGGGGTGGCACAGGGAAGGCTACTGTCCAAACAGAGGGGACCGAGGCCCACAGCCCTGATGGTGCAGACAAGCCAGTCTACAGGGTCAACAAAGATGGACGCTACATTTGCCAAACATGTGAGAAGACATTCAAAACGGTGAGTTGTACTCCACCTGTGCTTCCTGTTGATATAGATCTGAGAATGAACCCGTACAGATTGTCACTACCTTGTCTAGTCTGGAAGAAAGTTTGGAAATCTAATGACTATCAGCGATTTTGTTCTTCCCTTGTTTATGCTCAATCAAACAAACCTATTTTTCTGTCTACCTTTTTTCTAGACAAACATCCTGAGAACCCATATGATCACCCACAGTGAGAATAAGAATTTCCCCTGCGAGCTCTGTGGGAGTGCCTTCCGAACCAAAGGCTCCCTGATTCGTCACAACCGCCGTCACACAGGTACAGTGGACTGGAAGGGGGTGGGCTCAGAATGAGATTTTGTTGCATGTGACATGCAGCTTCGTTTCCTATCTCCATCATCAGTCTCTCTCCCTCTGATCCCCCAGACGAGCGCCCGTACCACTGTAACCTGTGTGGACTCTCCTTCAGGGAGTCAGGGGCTCTGACCAGACATCTCAAGTCCATCACCCCATGCACTGAGAAGATCCGCTTCAACCAGTACAAGGAGATCCTCGTCAGCAAGGACGGACAGCAGAAAGGTAGCAGTCTGTCAAAAGATTGAGGGATCATGCATGCATGCATGGATAGACACCACATGACTGAAATTATGTGGACACCTGCTTGTCGAACATCTCATTTCAAAATCATGGGCGTTAATATGGAGTTGCTGTGGGGACTTGATTCCATTCAGCCATGAGCCTTAGTGAGGTCGGGAACTGATGTTGGGCGATAAGGCTGGCGTTCCAATTCATCCCAAAGGTGTTCGATAGGGTTGAGGTCAGGGCTCTGCAGGCCACTCAAGTTCTTCTACGCTGATCTCAACAAACCATTTCTGTATGGACCTCTCTTTGTGCACGGGGGCATTGTCATACTGAAACATGAAAGGGCCTTCCCCAAACTTTTGCCGCAAAGTTTGAAGCATAGAATCATCTAGAATGTCATTGTATGCTGTAGAGTTAAGATTTCCCTTCACTGGAACTAAGGGACCAAGCCCAAACCATGAAAATAGCCCCAGTCCATTATTCCTCCTCCAACAAACTTGGCACTATGCATTCAGACAGGTAGTGTTCTCCTGGTATCCGCCAAACCCGGATTCTTCCATCAGACTGCCAGATGGTGTAACGTGATTCATCACTCCAGAGAACGTGTTTACACTGCTCCTGAGGTAAAAGCGGCAAGCTTTACACCACTCCAGCCGACGCTTGGCATTGTGTATGGTGATCTTAGGCTTGTGTGCTGCTGCTCGGCCATGGAAACCCATTTCATGAAGCACTTGTAACGGATATGAAACGGCTAGCTTAGTTAGCGGTGGTGCGCGCTAAATAGCGTTTAAATCGGTGACGTCACCTACTCTGAGACCTTGAAGTAGTGGTTCCCCTTGCTCTGCAAGGGCTGCGGCTTTTGTGGAGCGATGGGTAACGATGCTTCGTGGGTGTCAGTTGTTGATGTGTGCAGAGGGTCCCTGGTTCGTGCCCGGGTATGGGCGAGGGGATGGTCTAAAGTTATACTGTTACACACTCATGAACAGTTATTGTGCTGACATTGCTTTCAGAGGCAGTTTGGAACTCTATAGTGAGGATTGCAACTGAGGATAGGTGATTATTACGAGCTTCAGCACTCGGCAGTCCCGTTCTGTGAGCTTGTGACCTACCACTTCGCGGCTGAGCCGTTGTTGCACCTAGACGTTTGTACTTCACAATAACAGCACTTACAGTTAACTCTGGCAGCTCTAGCAGGGCAGAAATTTGATGAACTGATTTGAAAAGTCACTGACCTGCCACGTTGAAAGTCACTGAGCTCTTCAGTAAGGCCATTCAACTGCCAATGTTTGTCTATGGAGTTTGGATGGCTGTAAGCTCGATTTTATACACCCGTAAGCAACAGGTGTGGTTGAAATAGGCGTATCCGCTAATTTGAAGGGGTTTCCACGTGCACTACCAGTCAAAAGTTTTAGAACAACTACTCATTCAAGGGTTTTTCTTTATTTGTACTATTTTCTACGTTGTAGAATAATATTAAGACATCAAAACTATGACATAACACATATATGTAATCATGAAGTAACTAAAAAAGTGTTAACAAATCAAAATATATTTGACATTCTTCAAAATAGCCACCCTTTGCCTTGATGGCATCTTTGCACACTCTTGGCATTCTCTCAACCAGCTTCACCTGGCATGCTTTTCCAACAGTCTTGAAGGAGTTCCCACATATGCTGAGCAGTTGTTGGCTGCATTTCCTTCACTCTGCGGTCCGGCTCATCCCAAACCATCTCAATTTGGTTGAGGTCGGGGGATTGTGGAGGCCAGGTCATCTGATGCACCACTCAATCACTCTCCTTCTTGGTAAAATAGCCCTTACACAGCCTGGAGGTGTGGTGGGGTCATTGTCCTGTTGAACAGGACAAATGATCATCCCACTAAGCCCAAACCAGATGGGATGGCGTGGTGTATCGCTGCAGAATGCTGTGGTAGCCATGCTGGTTAAGTGTGCCTTATTCTAAATAAATCACTGACAGTGTCACCAGCAAAGCACCCCCACACCATAACACCACCTCCATGCTTCACTGTGGGAAATACACATGCAGAGATCATCCGTTCACTCACATCGCATCTCAATTTGGACTCCAGACCAAAGGATATATTTCCACTGGTCTTATTACTTGTATTTCTTGGCCCAAGCAAGTCTCTTCTTCTTATTGGTGTCATTTAGTTGTGGTTTCTTTGCAGCAATTTGACCATGAAGGCCTGATTCACACAGTCTCTTCTGAACAGTTGATGTTGAGATCTCTGTTACTTGAACTCTGTGAAGCATTTATTTGGGCTGCAATTTTTGAGGCTGGTAACTAATGAACTTATCCTCTGCATTAGACTTTGGGTCTTCCATTCCTGTGGTGGTCCTCATGAGAGCCAGTTTAATCATAGCGCTTGATGGTTTTTGTGACTGCACTTGAAACTTTCAAAGTCCTTGAAATGTTCTGCCTTGACTGATCTTCATGTCTTAAATGACAGTCCATCATTACTTTTTCTTTGCTAATTTGAGCTGTTCTTGCCATAATATGGATTTGTTATTTTACAAAATAGGACTATCTTCTGTATACCCCCTACCTTGTCACAACACAACTGATTGGCTCAAACGCGTTAAGAAGGAAAGAAATTCCACAAATTAACAGGCACACCTGTTAATTGAAATGCATTCCAGGTGACTACCGCATGAACCTCAAGAATCTCAAATGTAAAATAGATTTTGATTTGTTTAACACTTTTTTTTTTTTTAGTTACTAAATGTCCATATGTGTTATTGCATAGTTTTGATGTCTTCACTATTATTCTACAATGTAGAAAATAGTAAAAATAAAGAAAAACCCTTGAATGAGTAGGTGTTCTAAAACTTAACCGGTAGTGACCGGTAGTGTACTTCTGTTTATATGGAAAGAGGGAGATTACTATATGGAAAGATAAATATATGGATAGAAAGATTAAATATATGGATCTATCGGTAGATAAGTAGCTGGACAGGGTAATATATAGGTATTCATGTTTGTATTTCAGGAGTAGAGGCAGAGGCCGCCTCATTGGCTGCTCAGCAGGAAGTGGAGCAGCAGGAGGAAGAGGAAGCACAGGCGGCAGTGGTCAGCGTGGTGGAGACTGACAGCGGAGGACAGGAAGTCATCCACGAGGTCCACTTCCACATGGAGGGAGAAGGGCAGGAACAGCAGGTGTGTGGAGAGCTGGATGTATTCCAGTACTGTAAAATGTCTTACTCATCTCCTCTCACACCTGTTAATTTGTAGTGATCTGAAATCACAGGATAGGTGAAGGCCATGTTGTGAATGCCTGTCCATTTCTATCACATCAGTGCAGATGAAAGAAAATAGAGAAGCCCACCCTCAAGCATTTCCTTTGTATCTCAAATCTCTGATGTTTAATATAACCTCTTTGGATGTTATACATTTTTCCTAGGGCCACGTTGGACCCACTTTTCTTGTCTGGTTCCCCATCCCTAGGTTATATTGGACCAGGCTCAGGCAGATGCCCTGGTGGCCGAGGGGGACAACCTCATCTGCCAGGCCATCATCAACTCTGGCATCGCCCTGGAGGCAGTCACTGAGGAGGTGGAGGAGGCCGAGGAGCAGGCACTGGACGGGATGCCTAAAGAGGTCCTACAGGTCAGGGACATGGAGGGCAGGATGACAGAGATCCAGGTGATGGAGGAGTGTGTGGAGATGGAGGCTGAGGAGATGGTGGTGAGTTAGTCAATGGGGAATGATAAACATGGTGTATACTCTCACCTACAGCAGGAGGTTGATAAACATGATGTATACTCTCACCTACAGCAGGATGTTGATAAACATGGTGTATACTCTCACCTACAGCAGGAGGTTGATAAACATGCTGTATACTCTCACCTACAGCAGGAGGTTGATAAACATGGTGTATGTCCCTTGCCCTGCCATGTAGGACATATCTGACAAGCAGGAGGATCTGCCGCCGTCTAAAAGTCACAAGTGTCCTCACTGCAGTCGCTCCTTTAAGGCGCTCAACTACCTCCGCTTCCATGTCAAAGGTCACCTCGGTAAGACCACTGTCTCCATTTCTTTTTAATGATTTCCTTTAACGATAGTCTCGGCATAACCCATTGTTTCTTTACATCATTAGTCAACACACACCATAGGTGATCCATTGATATCTAATGATTGGGGTGGTAAGAGGATTCAGCCAAGGTTTCAAAATCAGTCTATATCATGTATTCCATGTTTATTACATTTTCTCAAATCTCCCCAGTGTCTCTCTCTCCCTGGGTCGTGTTCATTAGTCTCCAAGGAAACCGGTCTGAAGGGGAGGAACTACCTGTTGCGTTCACTAATGAACATGACCTACAGTAGCTCATCTGTGTGTTCTCTGCAGGCTGCAAGCCCTTCAAGTGTGTGATGTGTCAGAAAGAGTTCCTGACAGGCTACCTGTTGAAGAAGCACATGGAGGTCCACCTGAGTGAGAGGCGGTATAAGTGTGGTGAGTGCGGCAAGCTGTACAAGACCATCGGACACGTCCGGGAACACATGAGGGCCCACTCGGAGGAACGGCCGTACAACTGCAACAGCTGTGACAAGGGATACAAGACCAAGGTTTGTTCATACTCAACTTTTATTTCAACCAAGGAGGCCGTGAGCAGGCAAAATATTCAGACTGAACTTTGTTGATTTCGTACGTTTTATTTAGTCTCTTAAATGGCAGGAGTCTGCTAATGTTAAGTCAAGTTTCGGGGTGCCTCTTCGTTTGAACGGTTATCTCAGTCATTTTTCTTGCATGTCAGAAGTGAATTGGTTGACTAACAGATGTCGATTAATTAATAATTTTTCCCCCCTCCCCTTCCGTCCCAGAATGCCTTGCAGGTGCACCAGCGGACGCACGCCCAGGAGAAGCCGTACGTGTGCCAGTTCTGCTCGCGGGGCTTCAGGGAGAAGGGCTCTCTAGTGCGCCACATCCGCCATCACACCGGAGAGAAGCCCTTCAAGTGTCACAAGTGTGGGCGGGGCTTCGCTGAGCATGGCACCCTCAACCGCCATTTACGTGCCAAAGGTCAGGATGATTAACACTTGTCTCCTGGGTCATGTATAGCATTCAGATCAATGTCAGATTCATAGAAGTTACTATTCTTTATGCGTGTACTCCCGACTTACATTACTTTGGATAGGCTGACAATGGCCCTGATTTTTAATTGATGAGGTAGTCAATTTTCCATATTAGCCTATACATGTTATCAATTCCACAATTGACACACAAGCAAAGAGCCAAATAGCACTACACAGGATTACATTGATGTGTTTGTGTGTCCAGGTGGCTGTTATGCTGGCCAGAAGGAGGGGTCTGGGGAGGAAGGCATGCTGGTCTCAGAGGAGCAGGTTTCTGCAGACAGCCTGGCCACAGCAGCCATCATGTCAGACGACCCCCACGCTGTGCTGGTGGAGTTCTCCTCTGTGGTGGCTGACACCCAGGAATACATCATTAGGGTGAGACCATTCATAGATGGGCGGGGGGGTTATTCTCCTTATGGATCTATTACCCATTTCACACTGCCGAAAATGTGAAAGTAATATATCCAGACTTTTTGCTGAATTCACTGAATGTTTCAACTTGACCTGGCAGAGCTTTAGGCACCAACACAGACAAGGTGCTGATGTAAACGCAGTTGTTAATAGAATATTCATTTGTTTTTCTCACAGAAATTAGATGCATCATCACATTCATAAATGATGCTGTCAGTATGTATGGAAGGTTCTGTAGTTCACATGTCCTGTCTCTTCTCCCCAGGCCCCAGGAGTGGAGGAGGAGGAGGAGGAGGAGGAGGGGCAGGGCGAGGAGGTGACTCTCATCCAAGACAACCAGAATCAGGTCAGTACTCTGCTCTCCTATTTCTCCTGGAGCCAATAAATTGTGTTCTAGTGGTTTTATGTCTTGATGGCTTAGACGCACTCGCCTCCCTCCACACATAAACACCTTTCACTGTTTGCTTGTTCATAGACATATATTTAACATGCGACCAAAGCTACGTTTCCATCCAATTGGTGACAGATTTTCATGCAAATATAAAATCTGCATAAAGAAAATCTGCAGATTATCCACCAGTGTTTCCACCAAACTGACTTGTTGCTGATATGCAGATTATCCACCAGTGTTTCCACCAAACTGACTTGTTGCTGATATGCAGATTATCCACCGGTGTTTCCACCAAACTGACTTGTTGCTGATATGCAGATTATCCACCGGTGTTTCCACCAAACTGACTTGTTGCTGATATGCAGATTATCCACCAGTGTTTCCACCAAACTGACTTGTTGCTGATATGCAGATTATCCACCGGTGTTTCCACCAAACTGACTTGTTGCTGATATGCAGATTATCCACCAGTGTTTCCACCAAACTGACTTGTTGCTGATATGCAGATTATCCACCAGTGTTTCCACCAAACTGACTTGTTGCTGATATGCAGATTATCCACCGGTGTTTCCACCAAACTGACTTGTTGCTGATATGCAGATTATCCACCAGTGTTTCCACCAAACTGACTTGTTGCTGATATGCAGATTATCCACCAGTGTTTCCACCAAACTGACTTGTTGCTGATATGCAGATTATCCACCGGTGTTTCCACCAAACTGACTTGTTGCTGATATGCAGATTATCCACCGGTGTTTCCACCAAACTGACTTGTTGCTGATATGCAGATTATCCACCAGTGTTTCCACCAAACTGACTTGTTGCTGATATGCAGATTATCCACCGGTGTTTCCACCAAACTGACTTGTTGCTGATATGCAGATTATCCACCGGTGTTTCCACCAAACTGACTTGTTGCTGATATGCAGATTATCCACCAGTGTTTCCACCAAACTGACTTGTTGCTGATATGCAGATTATCCACCGGTGTTTCCACCAAACTGACTTGTTGCTGATATGCAGATTATCCACCAGTGTTTCCACCAAACTGATCCACCACCGGTGTTTCCACCAAACTGACTTGTTGCTGATATGCAGATTATCCACCACCAAACTGACTTGTTGCTGATATGCAGATTATCCACCGGTGTTTCCACCAAACTGACTTGTTGCTGATATGCAGATTATCCACCGGTGTTTCAAACTGACTTGTTGCTGATATGCAGGTGTTTCCACCAAACTGACTTGTTGCTGATATGCAGATTATCCACCGGTGTTTCCACCAAACTGACTTGTTGCTGATATGCAGATTATCCACCGGTGTTTCCACCAAACTGACTTGTTGCTGATATGCAGATTATCCACCGGTGTTTCCACCAAACTGACTTGTTGCTGATATGCAGATTATCCACCGGTGTTTCCACCAAACTGACTTGTTGCTGATATGCAGATTATCCACCGGTGTTTCCACCAAACTGACTTGTTGCTGATATGCAGATTATCCACCAGTGTTTCCACCAAACTGACTTGTTGCTGATATGCAGATTATCCACCAGTGTTTCCACCAAACTGACTTGTTGCTGATATGCAGATTATCCACCAGTGTTTCCACCAAACTGACTTGTTGCTGATATGCAGATTATCCACCGGTGTTTCCACCAAACTGACTTGTTGCTGATATGCAGATTATCCACCGGTGTTTCCACCAAACTGACTTGTTGCTGATATGCAGATTATCCACCGGTGTTTCCACCAAACTGATTTGTTGCTGATATGCAGATTATCCACCGGTGTTTCCACCAAACTGACTTGTTGCTGATATGCAGATTATCCACCGGTGTTTCCACCAAACTGATTTGTTGCTGATATGCAGATTATCCACCGGTGTTTCCACCAAACTGACTTGTTGCTGATATGCAGATTATCCACCGGTGTTTCCACCAAACTGACTTGTTGCTGATATGCAGATTATCCACCGGTGTTTCCACCAAACTGACTTGTTGCTGATATCAGTGCACACATCCTTTTTTCCTCCTTTTTTTTTACCCCCCTTTTCTCCCCAATTTTGTGGTATCCAATTATTAGTAGTTACTGTCTTGTCTCATCGCTACAACTCCCGTACGGGCTCGGGAGAGGTCGAGAACCATGCGTCCTCCGAAACACAACCCAACCAAGCCGCACTGCTTCTTAACACAGCGCAACACTGTACACCTAGCGACCTGGTCAGCGTGCACTGCGCCCGGCCCGCCACAGGAGTCGCTAGTGCGCAATGAGACAAGGATATCCCTACCGGCCAAACCCTCCCTAACCCGGACGCCGCTAGGCCAATTGTGCGTCGCTCCATGGACCTCCCGGTCGCGGCCGGCTGCGACAGAGACTGGGCTCGAACCCAGAGTCTCTGGTGGCACTGCTTTAGACCACTGCGCCACCCGGGAGGCCCTTCAAAATGTCATTTTTTTGGCTTACTTTTTCATATACCGAATACAAATCTAAAGTTAAATGTGTTTTCATCTCATTTTCAACAAAAACTGTTAAATAGCAAATATGCCTCCTCTGGCACGTGCGCTCTAGCCAACAGCTCTCAGATACATTGCAGGTAGGCTAGTTTACATGATGAGATTATTATGGATAAGAGAGAGAATATTTGTCAAAGGCTGTCAAGCATCGATCATCATGTCATCAGAGTAATAAGACCCTCGCCACCCTGTGAAGTTCATCATAACACAAAAAGATCCAAATAAAAAATCCAACAACTGATCTGTCTACATTTTAAACTTATTTTCGTTCCCCAACTGGCGGGTGGTTTTATTTGGCCCCTCAGGTTTTCTGAGCAAAATGTATTAACTAAATGTATTTTGTTTTAAAGATTTTCATTGCTGGACATAAGACTGTAAAAACACCAGGAAACCATCTCCAAGTGATTTTAATTTAAGGAATCTGTTCCCAACTATTCCCACGTGATCATATGCAAATATAAGCAGGTCTTGAAATGCTTATGTTTTAGTCAAACATATGTTTGGACTTTTTGTGATCAATTTACAGTCTACGTTTCAGCCCCCCGACCATCCGCTCAGGAAAAAATCGGGCCGCGGCTGAATCTAGTTGATGATCCCTGACATAGATAAATCAACTATTAGGTAGACATTAAGAAGGCATCTCAATACTCACCCCGCTCTACCCACCTTTCAGATGGGCAACCACATCATGAAGGTGGTGCAGCAGATCGTCAACCAATCACGTGGTGGCATCGGCGGCCACCAAATCATTGTGCGCAATGTCTCCATGGACGAGGGCACATCCATCTCCGACTGTGGCGACACCATCACCATAGCGACGCCTGAGAACCTGACCGCGCAGGTCGCCATGACCCTGGCCTCAGCCATCAGCGACGGAACCCTTCTGGCAGGAGGCGGCGCACTGGAAACGCCCGATGGCACGGTCACCATGGTAACAACATCGGGGGGCGAGGACATGGTCGAGGTGATGGAACAGCAGCAGGAGGAGGAGTTTGTTATTACGTCATCGGAGGAGGTGGAGATCCAGACAGTCATTATATGATTTCTTTGTGTTATGAAGTGTCTTATGAAAACTCAGGACTTTGCATGAGTTATGAATACGGTGTGTTTTTATAAGAACAGAATGTCTTATGAAGAGTTTCTTATGAGAACTCAGGACTTTGAATGGGAACATTGGTCTATGTTTGAGGAGTTAGCTTGTATTATGGACAGTTTGCATGAGGACTGTCGTTGTATAAGGTTGAAAGATTCTGTTTGTATAAAGTTTGACATTTTATTTGACAGTATTAGTCCATTTCTATTGGGTAAGGATTGCAATCAATTATTGGAAGAGTATTATGTCTTAAGTCACTGAAGTAAGGAGGACTGAAGTGTAAGTTTTACTTGGACAGGAGTGGAGCTGCCTTCATTTTAGTACACTTAACTGTAATGTCATTGGTTGTCAACACTGCGCAACCAATCACAAGGTACGAACAGTAAGCTTATAGTGAGGTCACAGGAGCTCAAGTACTTACCTTTGCCTTGATAGTCTCAAAAGCCCTAGAATGTTCACTGTTTCTGTTACACTTAGACATTACACCAGGAGATGTCAACTTTATAAAATACCCCCCCCCCTTAATTAAAACAATTATACTACCTAATGACTGGAGTTGTTTACCTTGGACAGATTCATTATAAAATATTCTGTTATGCTTGACCATAGACTTAAAATGCTTTAGTGATTGTTCGTGAGAGTCTCTGGATTGTATTCATTAGGGCATACCATATTAAAACGTTTGGCAACGGAAGAAACTAAATGAGCATTTCTTATTAGACAATTTCTACTCTTGGTTGCCCAGTGAATATGACTGTGATCTGATGCTGTTGGACTGTACTGCTGATATGTGTCTCCATTACACATCACCCTTACAGTAGACGGACAGACGCCTCACTACTGCCAAATGCTGTGATCTATTACTTGACTGGCTACGTTTGCGTGGAATGAATAAATGCTACTTTCAATACAACTTTGTCATCTTTGAGAATTGAGTTTCTGCAGAAGACTAAAAGGAATTTCTTTGTCCTGTGGATGTGAAAAATGTGCTTGTTATGGATGAATGGTTCCTGTGTACTGTATACCTGACTGAAAAGCAGGCTGAGAAGTGATCGGTTGATTCAGTTATTGATCGATTGATTGGGTCTGGTGTTTACAGTTGCCGTGGGCAACCCAGCAGCTCTGTGAGCCCCAGATGGAGGAGCGGGAGTGGATTCATCAGCCTGGCAGATTCAGGACAAAGCAGCCTTGCTGCTCACCTTGCCCGTGGTTGTTGTTGCCTTCTGTCTCTTCTCTCTTTACTTTTCTCATTCACTCTTTTTACTCCCATGCTTTTCGCTCACATTCTCTTAAGACTGTCAGAATGAAGACAAATCTTTTCACCCCTCTTTTGTACAGCTGCCCTTTACTCTGAGCGAGTCCTTTGAACTATCATAGATGCAATGGGATCAGGCTACTTGATATGAATAAAACAATCCTGAAGCAAAACGTATAATCATGTCTTTGGCTTTTTCCTTATCAAAGTCCGAAATCCCCCATAGTCTTCTACTGTAAGATGAACAGGTCATTTTCACATGATGTAATGCCAATGGTGTGTTGATGTAATTGTGTTTCCTTTGAAGTATTTTGTACAAGCTAGTTTTGGTTGTGGAATTAGGAAATATAATTGTGTGTCCCCCATGGGGGATTTGTTGTCCTGCCTGTGGCTAGCAAAGTAAATACAGTCAATTATTAGACACCTAATGAGGATGTCCCCATCTCTACTAAACAAAGCATTGATTCTGGCCCGTTGTATTGTACATACTGGCATGGTGATCCAGCCATTCATAACTAAACCTTACTCTGCTTACGTTGTGTCCAATCAAAGACACACCTACTCAAACATCACAATCACTGTTTCCCTGATTAGTTTCCTCATACTGTATGTTGTTGAACATGATCGTCTCTAGAGATGTATCTGGCAGAGTTTCACATGAGCCATGATCACTGTTAGAACAGAGGACACTCCACAGCTGTAGTGCTGCTGCCTGCATCTCCCACTGGAAACACACTGATCACGATTCCATTGAGGTTAAGTCAGCCCCGGAGGGGTAAACACTTACCAATAGGATATGGTTTCCTCAGGGCTCATACTGAGGGATACTGCCAAATTTAAAACTGACACCTCACCCCTACTCTTAGACACTAGATCGGAAAGGTTATAAGCGTAAGCAATGTGGTGGCTGGTCCACATAACCTATTACAGTGCAAGGTGGATCTATCACCATATTGCTATCATTTCAGATCTACAGTACTGTAACGGGTGATTTGAAATTGAACAGGTCTCACTTTCAGGTAGCCAGATTGGGGGGGTGCAAGCTTGACGTCAGTGTCTAACAGGGAACCAGGATTGCTCTCGTGCTGATCCTCAGCCAAGGTTCTGGAAGTTACCATCAGGTATAATAGACATTTACCAGCCTTGCTCCTTTTCTTCGCCTCAGGAATGTAAGGATGGTATGCTACCTGGAAGGTGTTACCTTTAACCTGTTCCCTCAATCTCAAATTTCCTAGATGAACCTTGAGGAGCCATTGTGTGCCTACTGCCTATAGACTACAGTGCCTCAACACTGAGGTTGACACGCTCTAATCAGTGAGAAGTGTCCCTGGCTGGCTCTCCTCACTGTTTCTGGGTCAGTCCTCAGCCCTTAGAGAGGGCCCCATCTGAAAGAACCAGAGCGAGAGAGGGTAGGAGGAGAGTGTGTGAGAAAGAGAGAGAGGCAGAGGTATTTATAGAAAAATGGGGCTTCGCGCTACCTTTTCTCACGAAATAATCATTAGAGGACAAAGTGTCCCAGTTTTTGTATGGGCGCTCCGCGATAGCAGCTAGCTAGGGCTGTGGGCCGGCAGATTTTTACCTGCGATGGGGAGCCTGACTTACAGACCGTCTCCTCTCTCTCCCAGCCTCCTTCTCCTCTTTTGCCCCATATCTCTGGTTCTTTGATCCGTGAAAGGGAGACATCAGCCTACTTGTACGCTGATGTGACCTCTTGAGAGGGTTTGGGTTGTAGGTCTTGGTGGGGGTGCAGGAGCTGGGTACAGGAGCCAGAGAGAGGGTAAGGGCGTGACTGGGCACCAGAGACGGGGACTTTGGGCCGTTGACTGGACGTGTCCTCGCAAACCTTGACATCTCAGTAGACACCACCAGCGTCAAGATGAGGCGGTTTCTGAGCCGCAAAGGCCGCTTCTCGCTGCGCCAGAGCAAGTCTGGACCTCGCGGTGCCTCCAAAGATTTCTGTAAGTCTTTAATTCCTTTTCATTATTCCTCTTATCTGCTTCATCCCTCTCTTCTGAAGAGAGGAGGAGAAGAGACAGAAGAGAACAAAAGGACTAAAGCTGTGTGTGTGTATCTAGGTCGCGGGCTTCAGAAGTATTTCAGATTTGGAGAAGAGAGAAGAAGGCCGTGGGAAGTTTAATCTCGACGGTGGGGTTGCGTGTCCTGGTACATCGGAGAAAGAAATGTTTGATTTAACCAATGTACTTTCTCACAGGTCTAGATGTCCCAATTTATTTCAACACGTTACTTTAGACTTAGTTGTTTTATGACACAATACACGGAGACTTACAAAGTGAAATATAGAACGACGTGTTCTCACTGTGTTCTGAACTTTTATTCAGATAATCCGGGGCTCGTACATTTTCATAACACCATCACTTTTTTATTTCCCCTGCAAAGTCAGTGTGGAACTATGTAATGATGCCACTGTTGCCAGCTTTTCTCCTTTGAATTGTCTCAAACTGATCTGACCATCCATTTCTTGTTCACTTTAAGAAATCCACATACAATAGGCTACCTTTACACATTGGTACTGAGTGAGAGAAAGAGAGAGAGAAAGAGAGAGTGTGTGTGCGTGAGTGTGTCTTCATGCACCCGTTTCTAAGAGAGAAAGATAGAGACAGAAAGAGAGAGATACAGACAGAAAAAGAGACGGAGGGTGAAAGAAAGAGAGAGAGTGTGTGTGTGTGTGTGTGTGTGTGTGTGTGTGTGTGTGTGTCTCCATGCACACCTTCATAATGAGAGAAAGATTGCCACTTCAATCATTGAAATTGCATAAACTGCCTGCTGTAGTCATGGAACCTATTAATCTTTTCATTAAACATTAATCCTCATAGGATCATCATATGGCCTATTAAATGAATAAGGCTGAGGCTGTAGACTTCAGTGTTAGGAGGTTAACAATCTGGTACAGGAGAGAGTGAGGAGAATGAATGGGTACATCTCAATAATCTAAAGATGTTTCCTCTCCTTGTATCCAGCTTTCCTTCAACTGCACTGATCTGAAACAACTTGACAAGATAAAGCAAGTCATTTTGATAGGCCTCGATCTGCCACTTTGCCTTCAGCTATCGCGTCTGTTCAGATCAGTGCAGATGAGTGTGAGGAGACGAGAATAGGAAGCCATTTTGTGGAGTATTGAGTGGCACCCGCTGACTGCAGTATGAGAATGAGGCCAGTGACCAGGGGAGGGCCAGCAGTTCAGAACAGAAAGCTATGACAGACATAGGCTGAGTCCCAACAGTCTAAAACAGCATCATTTGCTCATGTTCTGTCCATCATGATCACTGGTCTTAAAGCAAGTTGATCTGTAAAAACAGTATGGTGGAACCGTATTCAGTTTGACCTGTTCTTGACGGAGAGGACAGGTGGGCTCAAAACTATGTGGTGCTAATATTTGATCTCTCGAAACATTGACTATATTCACTCTTCAAAATAAAAGTATATTTGTTATTGATTGGGTTATTTCTCATTGATTGCTATTATATAATAAAGTCAAGTTTTTTCCAATAGTTGATGTTCCACTCTCGAACCCTCCAAGCGGGGCGTTATACTATGGAGGTATGATAGTGTCTGTTAAAAAGTGATACCATTGTGTTCGACCATTGTGGATGTCCCTTAAGAGCAGAAAAACCTTCTCAACCCATTTCATTCTTGTGACGCTTCAGTCTCTGGTTCTCTCGCCCATTCAGATGATGCTTTCCGTCAACAAATGGGCTGTCCTCCAATGAATAATCCAATGAATATCAGTAAGACTTTTAAACTAGTTTCAAGTCCCGGATCTGGGTTCAAATACTTTTAGCGTTTGGTTTAGCCTGCCTGGGGTTCCAGATGGGTAAGGTTTGTAGTTTTGCAACTATTCCATTGGTTCCATTGTGCCAGGCAAGCTCAATCAAGCCCAGATAAAGTATTTCAACCCAGGTCAGTCAAGTACAGCTACATTGTAGTAGTGTCTTCACTGCCACTTGTCTCCGCCTCGGAGACAAGCAACTGTGAAAAGAGACTACAATGTAGTTAAAGGTAGACTCAGCGATACAAATGTACCATTAGCAGATCGGGACGACTTCCAAAACATCAAAGAGCGCGAAGCAAGAGGCAAATCTCCTCCGCAGTTGTTGTCACGCAGCTATCATGTTGCAGGAGAGTGACGCAAACTCTCGTGAACATGTGCAGATGCTCTGTGGTGTGCATGCTCACAAGTGCAGCCTCTTGCATGGCACTCACTCTCCAGTATCTTTGGTTCTTCACACAGCTGCTCATATCGCTGAGTCTCCATTTAAATGGTGTCATAATGTGACATTGCATGCCATTGTTATTAAAATAATCTACACTCTTATGCCCCAAATACATCAAGGTACCCTGGTTTTACCTGGCTCTGTCTTCAGTGTGTTCAGGTCATCCCAGGTTATCAGACCCTGCTTTGGATCCCTGGTCCAGAGGCAGGTCTGACCGTGGTCTTACCTGGGTCTCCACCAGTGTATTTGGGGAAACCTGGATTCTCATTATAGTCCCTGAATTCCTGCCACGCCTCCTACTGATGTAAAAACAAATAAGGACCCATGAGGTTTTACCATTCTACCACAGCAGGAGGCGTGCATGTGACTGGGTCTGTAATCTGGTATATTTGGGGATAGTATTTGAGAAAGGCATGGACTCTAGACCCTGGTAATAGCAGTGTTTGTGTTAGAAGTATCCTGGTCCCAGATCTGTTTGTGCTCTTGTCAACTACATTGCTGTCATTGCCAAGTCAAACATGTTCCATAAGGAGTTGTCAAGACAGCAGAAACAGACTGGCACCCAGGCTATGTATAACAGGCTTAAGTAACCAACCCAATCCTGACTACTCTCCAGACCTGACCCTCCCGGCTACCAATCAGAACTGGCCGGAGGAGTTTGGGTTCACTCTGGGGGGCGCGGGCCCCAGCTACATCCTGTCTGTGATTGAGGGCAGCAGTGCCTACCTGGCGGGCCTGCAGCCTGGGGACCAGGTGGTGGACATCGAGGGCCAGGAGGTGTCCTCTCTCAGCACCCAGGCCCTGGTGGCCCTGGCACAGACTCTGAAGACTGTACCCCCCAGCATCGGAGTGGTGTCACGCATAGAACAGGTCTGGAACAGTTGGGAAATCATTTAGGCTTCAGTGATGCAGATAGTGGACATTTGACCTCGGTTTTTCACTTGAGACATTTTTTAAAGGCAGATAGGAGTTGGTTGTGACAGTGTTGTTGCATGTTACCTAAGCCTCAGTGTGATCACTACTACTGATCTGGAACTGTGAGCTGGGTAACACATAAGTCTAGGGCAAAATGACATGTACTTTCAAAACAATCTCCGTTACTTTCCATGCAGATAGTTATCAAATAGACAGTTTATTGTCTTCACATCTAATTCTAATCTGACTGTTCCCTAGATGGATATCAACCCAGGCCCCGACGGCCGTTTCGGCTTCACCATCGTGGGAGACTGCCCCCTCTTGGTGGATGACTGCCTGCCCAACTCCCCAGCGGGCCGCAGTGGCCTCCGGGTCGGCGACTACGTCATGGAGGTCAACGGGATCCCCGTCAAGCATCACGAAATGGCGGCGGCCATGATCAAGGTGGCACAGGGACGCCCACTGCGTCTGGGCGTGCTCAGTATGAGACGGAGGATCAAGCGCCTCAGCCACAGTATGAGGGAGGTGTCACTGAGCGGGGATAGTATCAGGCAGGACCGTGCACACAAGGCCCTGGAGTTTAACAAGAAGGTGTGTGGGTGGCAGGGGTTTGTGCCTGCATCTTTGTCTTCTGTCTCTGCATCTGTCTCCACCCCTGTGTCTGTTTCCGTCTCCAACTCTGTCTCTGTCTGCGTCTCCATCTGTGGAGGTCTCCACACTCAGAAGCCCACAGAGGTCAACAGGAAGTTGTGTTTATCTTCTTCTTGCAGGTGGAGGAGGTGCTTGGTGATGAGCCAGATATAAAGGAACAGCTGTTTGGTGTTCTGAAGCAGTACGCAGCCGAGCGGAACGTGGAGAACCTAGCTGAAGCCCTCCCAGACATCTTAATCAATGAGGACCATCAGCAGCTGATTGACAGCGTCAGGTACCAATCAGCTGATTATAACATGCTATCATGCCGCCTCTTTGTGGCATTGTGTCATGGTCGGGTCAGACAAGGGCCCGGTTTCCCGATAAGCTTACGAATATTTGAACAATACATTGTTCCTAAAACGGCCAAAGTTGTCACATGCGTTTCCCAAAACACCACATAGAGAGCACGTTCACTAAGTGCGTCATTAGAAAGAGAATGATTCCACAATACTGACGACGGATCAGCTCCTAGAGAGATATTGTCACCTATGGCTGCAAATATTGAGGCGATTTAGACTATTCTAATGCTTACCCTACAAGGGACAGTTTGAAATGTAATGCGTACAATGTATATAGGTTCAAAACTTTTTGTGAAACATCACAGCACATTTGAAAAATATATGGCAAATAGAATATCATATATGGCAAATAGATCCAAATTGGATTCTGTTCAGAGATGGAAGGGTTGAGGGTAGCTGAAGGATGGGAATAAAAACAAACAAAAGATAACTCATGTAAAATATACTGTGTCTGTAAAATGTATATAGTATGTACTATATGAGCTGGAAGTAGAAGCCTAAGTGTTGTCCATTAGTTTACTTAAATTAGGGGAGGGGTGGCAGGGTTAGGGGAAAACATATATTTTAAAAAATGTACCAGTCAAAAGTTTGGACACACCAACTCATTCAAAACTATGAAATAACACATATGGAATCATGTAGTAACCAACAAAGTGTTTAACAAATCAAAATATATTTTATATTCTTCAAAGTAGCCACCCTTTCCCTTGATGGCAACTTTGCATCCTTTTGGCATTCTCTCAACCAGCTTTACCTGGAATGCTTTTCCAACAGTCTTGAAGGAGTTCTAACATATGCTGAGCACTTGTTGGCTGCTTTTCCTTCACTCTGCGGTCCAACTCATCCCAAACCATCTCAATTGGGTTGAGGTCTGGTAATTGTGGAAGCCAGGTCATCTGATGCAGCACTCAATCAATCTCCTTCTTGGAGCCCTTACACAGCCTGGTGGTGTGTTTTGGGCCATTGCACTATTGAAAAACAAATGATAGTCCCACTAAGCAAACCAGATGAGATGGCCTATCACTGCAGAATGCTGTGGTAGCCATGCTGGTTAAGTGTGCCTTGAATTCTAAATAAATCATAGACAGTGTCACCAGCAAAGCACCATCACACCTCCTCCTCCATGCTTCACGGTGGGAACCACACATGCGAAGATCATCTATTCACCTACTCTGCGTCTCATAAAGGCACAGTGGTTGGAACCAAAAATCTCAAATTTGGGCTCATCAGACCAAAGGACAGATTTCCACCGGTCTAATGTCCATTGCTCGTGATTCATTATTGGCCCAAACAAGTCTCTTCTTCTTATTGGTGTCCTTTAGTAGTGTTTTTTTTTTCAGCAGCAATTCGACCATGAAGGCCTGATTCTTCTCTGAACAGTTGATGTTGAGATTTGTCTGTTACTTGAACTCTGTGAAGCATTTGTTTGGGCTGCAATTTCTGAGGCTGGTAACTCTATTAATTCTGGGTCTTCCGTTCACTGTGGTGGTTCTCATGAGGGCCATTTTCAAGCGCTTGATGGTTTTTGCGACTGCACTTGATGGTTTTTGCGACTGCACTTGAAGAGACTTTAAAAGTTCTTGAAATGTTCCTCATTGACTGATCTTCATGTCTTAAAATAATAATGGGCTGTAATTTATTTTTGCTTATTTGAGCTGTTCTTGCCATAATATGGACTTGATCTTTTACCAAATAGGGATTATTTCTGTATACCTCCCCTACCTTGTCTCAACACAACTGATTGGCTTAAACTCATTAAGAAGGAAATACATTTCACAAATGAACTTTTAACAAGGCACACCTGTTAATTTAAATGCATTCCAGGTAACTACCTCATGAATCTGGTTGAGAGAAGAGTGTGCAAAGCTGCCACCAAGGCTAACTATTGCTACTTTGACGAATCTACATTTTTGAGTAAAGCCAGACTGTCTATGTATGAGGATGACTCAACACAATACAAGTCAGCTACTACAGTGACTGAAATGACTGCAACACTCAACAAAGAGCTGCAGTTAGTTTCAGAGTGGGTGGCAAGGAATAGGTTAGCCCACAATATTCCTAAAATTCAAATCATTGTATTTGGAACCAAACACTCACTAAACCCTAAACCTCAACTAAATCTTGTAATAAATCATGTGGAAACTGAGCAGGTTGAGATGACTAAACTGCTTGGAGTAACCCTAGACTGTAAACTGTCATGGTCAAAAAACATATTGATGCAGTAGTAGCTAAGATGGGGAGAAGTCTGTTTATAATAAAGCGAGGCTCCGCCTTCTTAACAACAATATCAACAAGGCAGGTCCTACAAGCCCTGGTTTTGTCGCACCTTGACTACTGTTCAGTTGTGTGGTCAGGTGCCTTTGCAATTGCAAATTGCAATTGGCTCAGATAATATGCATGTCAATCTCTCCTGGTTGAAAGTGGAGGATAGATTGACTTCATCACTACCTTTATTTATGAGAGGTTATTGACATGTTGAATGCATGTCGACACGCACAACAGCTCGGACACCCACAACAGCTCGGACACACACAACAGCTCGGACACCCACAACAGCTCGGACACACACAACAGCTCCGACGCCCACAACAGCTCCGACACGCACAACAGCTCGGACACCCACAACAGCTCGGACACACACAACAGCTCGGACACCCACAACAGCTCCGACACACACAACAGCTCCGACACCCACAACAGCTCCGACACCCATAACAGCTCGGACACCCACAACAGCTCCGACACCCATGCATACCCCACAAGACATGCCACAAGAGGTCTCTTCACAATCCCCAAGTCCAGAACAGACTATGGGAGTCACACAGTACTACGTAGAGCCATGACTACATGGAACTCTATTCCACATCAAGTAACTGACGCAAGCTGTAAAATTACATTTTAAATACACCTTATGGAACAGCGGGGACTGAGAAGCAGCACAATATTGGAGCAGACATACGCATGCACACACACGCGCACACACACACACACACACACACACACACACACACACACACACACACACACACACACACACACACACACACACACACACACACACTCACACTCACTCACTCACTCACTCACTCACTCACTCACTCACTCACTCACACTTACTTACTTACGTACTTAGTAATGTGTATATGTGGTGGAGTAGGGGCCTGAGGGCACACAGAGAGATCTGTGAATGTATTGTAATGTTTTTAAAATTGTATAAACTGCCTTAATTTTCCTGGACCACAGGAAGAGTAGCTGCTGCTTTGGCAGCTAATTTTGGATTTGTTTAACACTTTTTTGGTTGCTATATGATTCAATACGTGTTATTTCATAGTTTTGATGTACTCAACTATTAAACTACAATGTAGAAAATAGTAAAAATAAAGAAAAACAGTTGAATGAGTTGGTGTGTCCAAACTTTTGACTGGTATTGTATATATTTAAAATAATATATATATTTATCTAAAAATATATAAGGCGGATTGGAAATGATGCAGACAATTACATTGATAGAAGCTACAATATATATGCAATAATAAAACTGATCCACCCCCTAAAAAAAAACAAATGCACACACACACAATCTCTTTGAGAGTCATATAGGTCTCTGAGTCACATCCTGTCGTAGTGACTAGTGACTCTTCTCCCTGATGAGTTTTTTTAAGGAGCTGCCAAGCATCACAAAACACAAACACCTTTGAGCACAACAGATTCAAACAAACTTCCTTATCACACCCACCCACCCATAGCAAAATATACAACAAAGACTAACAGTGACAGTATCATTGGTACAGACTCATACACAGTGGTGGACAGATATTCAGTTACAGTGACCTTCAACCAATCTGATATAAACAGGACAGCATATTCATATTTTAGTGTGAGTGAACAGCCTTGGTGCCAGACCTGAGTTTGAAGATGCAGTTTGTGTTTGTATGTGTGTGGTATGATTAGTGCTTTGATATTGGATATGTTTCATCAAGGTTGCTCACGGGGAAGGCTCAGACACGTGAAATGCTATGATGATACATACGGTATATAATGTTTATGATCTATGGTAAAATCTTAGCAGTCCTGGAGCAGTCCTGGAAAACGGAACCCTTTGAGCAATCCAAAATTCATCTCGCCCATTTAGATTGATCGGTTCAGTTCAGCTCACCTGGATGACTTACTGTGCATTGGATCAGAACAATTGATTTTATCCACAGGGGGAGCTTTGAATGTTCATTGTAATTAATCATGTTCAAGTGGTCTACCAATACCCTTTGTGTTTTAGTGTTCTACTACACAGAAATGAGCTTGGGGAGAGTCGAATAGACCTTAGTGTGTTTAATCGACCAGGACCAGTAAGTGTGCTGATATAGGATTAGTTTAGCCTTTTAGATCATATTGAATAGAATTATATGAACAGAGGGGACCTGATTCTAGATCAGAACTCCTACTCAGAGATGCTTTATAAATACAGGCCCTGGCTGAGGTATTCATCGATATGGTAGTCTTCAACAACAATAGGTCTGCATTGGAGGAACAAGAGCAATTTAATTGCGTAACAATCAATATTTCATAGAAAAACTGCTTTCCTCATACTTTTTCCTCAGAATGGTGGCAGGAACAGAATCAGTTATGTGGTGAAGCTCAATGACTTTGATCAGATGTCACCAGTGGGCTGTCTCGTGGTGAGGACTGCCTGTTTGAAATCCTCCTCAGGCTGGAGATGTCAGTTTGGTTTGCATACTCCATGGTAACATCCCAAATGGTGCCCTGTTCCCTATAAGGTGCACTACTTTTGACCAGGCTCTTCTCTAAACTAGTGCACTATGTAGGTAATAGGATGGCATTTGGGGACGTAGGCCATTTATCCCTCCGGTACAGAGGAAAACTGTCAAAGTCCCCAGGGAATATCACGTTTCTTTCTTCTCAGCATTGATAGCGAAGTAGAAAATAAACACTTTTGTGTGCGCAGGCACTTTCTGTGTGTCTGAGAGACTTATACATACACACACACATTTTTTGCATCTCATTGTTGATTATGATCGTTTTTTCAGTCCCTATCCAGCTCTTAGCTTCTCTGCAGACACTTTGCTGTTGGTGGTAGAGAGATGCACATGCAGTCACTCTCACATCTGCTGCATCTGCACACTGCAGTGACAGGCTTTGGACACACACACACATAAATGCACACATACACACACACACACACACACACACAGTTCCTTCCTCTGGTTTGGATTTATGAACCCTGCAGAAAGCGATGCTGCTGATGATGACCTGCTTCAGGTGAGTACTGCCGCCTAGTGATCTGAATGATGTCAGTACTGTGATTTGGGCAGGTGTTGTGAAATAGACAGTTATGCAGGTGTTGTGTACACCATAAGATACAGTAGAGGGGTGGCAGGTAGCCTAGCGGTTAGAGCATTGGGCCGGTTGCTGGTTCGAAAACCTGAGCCGACAAAAATCTGTCTACGTGCCCTTGAGCAAGGAACTTTATGCTAATTTGATCCATGGGCGCTGTACTATTATTAGTGACCCTGTTAAACACATTTCACTGCATCTGTCTAGTGTATGTGACAATAAAACATATATTTATTTGTATAGTGTGGGTAGGATTTTGGTTTGTTTGACTAAGCCTTTGGCCAGTTTGATTAGTTTTGTGTTCCTCTCATCTTCCTGTACTTGATAATGCCCTGAGGCCAGTTGTGATGGTGAAATGTCTTAGAGTTTGGAGTTTAGAAGATAGCTGCTATTTGTCAACAACTGTACTATTGATGGTTGGTAGACAGGACTGTTTTGTTAGAACGCAATGGTACTAATACTTAGTTGATTGCTACTGTAGGCTTCCAACGGTGGGGGTTCTAGTTTATGTGTTATCAATTGTCAAAATAAATGAATGTCCTGGCTTGGGCGTTGTTTGTTTCTCAATGGACGTTGTTTGTTGCTTTCTGCTTCTTATACATTTTGTGCAGTGACGATGAGTTTCTCTCACCATCAAGGAATATTCCTAGCTCACTCTCCTCTCCTCCAAAAACAGAAGGCTCATATTATTATTCCATAACCAGTGTTGACTGGAGACTGGAGAGAGTTTAGTCTGCTCCCTCCCTCAGTGGGAGGGGAGGTAAGAGGTAATGTAACATAATGTGACAGATGTGATAATGGGAGAAGATAATGTAGTTTGGGTCTCATTTGTATGTGTCACAGCAGAATCTTACTCCCAAAAACTTCTCTCTTATCTGCCCTCATCAGGGGTGTTTTGTAGGATTTGGGGCCTAGCCCAAAGCCAGTAGGGGTGTCCGGAGGCGTTCTCCCCCAGCCAAAAGAAAGAAAGGAATTTCAACAGCCAAATGCATTAATTTGGTGCACTTTGAGATGAACATTGAGAGATTTAATTTATTATGGATCCCCATTAGCTGCTGCCAAGGCAGCTACTCTTCCTTGGTCCAGCAACAGATAACTTGCACATTCCCACCTCCCACAGCAGACACTGCCAGTACTCAATTACAAATCTACTGTGTCTCTACTCTGGAACACTCTCTACTCTCTTCTCTGGACCAAATACATCTACGATGTATTGTCAAAAACCTCCATACCACTCAACAACTTCAAACAGACTCTGGCCTGTCCAATGAGCCAAACTGATTAAAGAATCCCACAGTACCCAATCTCTCTCACTCACACGCACACATGCATGCACGCACGCTGTGCAGTAATTAGAATCCATAGAGCAGCTTCAACTTCTTATGGGCAGGTGGGATGTTTAGCATACCACCTGGCCAACATCCTGTGAAATTTTAGAGCGCGAAATTCAAACCACAGAATTATAAATATTTAACATTCATAAAATCACAAGTGTAATACATCAAAATAAAGCTTAACTTTTTGTTAATCCAGCCGCTGTGTCAGATTTCAAAAGGCTTTACGGCGAAAGCACACCATGCGATTATCTGAGGACAGCGCCCCGCACACAAAACCATGAAAAACATTTCAACCAGGCAGGTGCGACACGAAAGTCAGAAATAGTGATATAATAACTGCCTTACCTTTCATGATCTTCTTCTGTTGGCACTCCAAAAGGTCCCCGTTACATCACAAATGGTCCTTTTGTTCGATAATGTCCTTCTCTATATCCATAAAAACTCAGTTTAGCTGGCGCGCTTCAGTCAATAATCCACCCAGTTTCCCTTCATCAAAATGCATACAAAATAAATCCCAAACGTTGCTAATAAACTTTTCCAATCAAGTCAAACAAAGTTTATAGTCAAACCTTCGGTACCCTAATAAGTAAATAAACAATACAATTTAAGACGGAGAATCGTTATTGTCTTTAGCGGAGAAAAATACTAAAGAACGCACTCTCTTCCACGCGCTTGGAAACACTACAGCCAAAATAGGAGCCACCTAGAAAACTACAATTTCTGGCTCATTTTTCCAAATACCAGCCTGAAACTCTTTCTAAAGACTGTTGACATTTAGTGGAAGCCCTAGGAACTGCAATCAGGGAGGACTTTGCCTTCTAATAAAAGAGACCGCCATTGAAAATAGTGGTAGGCTGAATTATTTTTTGGGAGGGGGATGGTTTGTCCTCTGGGTTTCGCCTGCCATATCAGTTCTGTTATACTCACAGACATTAATTTAACAGTTCTAGAAACTGTAGAGTGTTTTCTATCCAAATCTACCAATTATATCCATATCCTAGCTTCTGGGCCTGAGTAACAGGCAGTTTACTTTGGGTATTCTTTTCATCCGGCAGTGAAAATACTGCCCCCTACCCAAGAGAGGTTAAGTGATACAGTCCACTGTGTGCTCACCCCTCCTCTGCCGCTCCCCATCATTTTCTCTGTGTCGTCTGCCCTCTTCTGTTGCTGTATCTTAGTCTTTTATGTTACTGTGTCTTGTCTACCCTCCTCTCTTTTCCTGTCCTAGTTGTAAAAAATGTTTTAATAGTCATTTCAGTGGCTTTTTCACCTAACCTGCAAATTCTTTGTTTAACCATCTTTTGACTTATCACTGCAGGCTCCGTGTCACTCTAGGTACATTTTGCAGTGCCTGATACTGTCTAGCACAGTATATTGTATTGTTTATTTTTGTAATTACAATCTGCCAGTAAAACTTACAAAAATGTACACTGCATAGTGACGTGTGGTTATGGAAACTCATATCAGACTGAAACAAACATATTTTTACATTTTTAGGCTGGACCAAAAACATTAAGTGTTAGGGAATAATGACGCCACTGACTCTCATTGCCCATAATCCCTTTATTCATTAGGTGTTAGTCAGAGAGCTGTGACCCAGTCTGTAATGGGCAGACACAGACCTAGGCAGACACAGACCTGGGCAGACACAGACCTGGGCAGACACAGACATGGGCAGACACAGACCTAGGCAGACACAGACCTGGGCCGACACAGACCTGGGCCGACACAGACCTGGGCAGACACAGACCTAGGCAGACACAGACCTGGGCCGACACAGACCTGGGCAGACACAGACCTGGGCAGACACAGACCTGGGCAGACACAGACCTGGGCCGACACAGACCTGGGCAGACACAGACCTGGGCCGACACAGACCTGGGCAGACACAGACCTGGGCAGACACAGACCTGGGCAGACACAGACCTGGGCAGACACAGACCTGGGCAGACGCAGACCTGGGCAGACACAGACCTGGGCCGACACAGACCTGGGCAGACACAGACCTGGGCAGACACAGACCTGGGCCGACACAGACCTGGGCAGACACAGACCTGGGCAGACACAGACCTGGGCAGACACAGACCTGGGCAGACATGGGCAGACACAGACCTAGGCAGACACAGACCTGGGCAGACACAGACCTGGGCAGACACAGACCTAGGCAGACACAGACCTGGGCAGACACAGACCTGGGCCGACACAGACCTGGGCAGACACAGACCTGGGCAGACACAGACATGGGCAGACACAGACATGGGCAGACACAGACCTGGGCAGACACAGACCTGGGCAGACACAGACCTGGGCAGACACAGACATGGGCAGATACAGACATGGGCAGACACAGACCTGGGCAGACACAGACCTGGGCTGGCACAGACCTGGGCCGACACAGACCTGGGTCGACACAGACCTGGGCAGACACAGACCTGGGCAGACACAGACCTGGGCAGGCACAGACCTGGGCAGGCACAGACCTGGGCAGACACAGACCTGGGCAGACACAGACCTGGGCAGAGATTGTCTTGTTCACTGTCTTGTCATGATATAATCATTACTTTTCCTGTGTTTGTGACTCTGTCTGCACTCCGTAAGATTTACTGGTTGTTGTTAACCAGACAGATGGAAGATAACATTGTATTTTTACCTTAAAAAGGGACAAGAAAATATGATTGATTTTGTTTAGTTGACAACTAAAATGTGTGCTTGTCACACCCTGACCTGTTTCACCTGTCCTTGTTATTGTCTCCAACCCCTCCAGGTGTTGCTTGTTTTCAATTTTGTTTTTTGGAATTGTTACCCCTTACCTCTCCTCTTCTCGGCTTTTGAACCCCTTCAGGGGGCCACCATTTTTTCCAAGTTGGACCTTCGGAATGCCTACCACCTGGTTTGGATATGCGAAGGGGATGAGTGGAAGACAGCCTTCAACACAGCCAGCAGACATTATGAGTATCAGGTAATGCCGTTTGGACTCACCAACGCCCCCGCGGTCTTTCAGGCTTTGGTTTTGTGTTCGTATACCTTGACAACATCCTGTTTTTTACCGGTCTGTTCTTCATGTCAGGCAGGTCCTTCAGCGCCTCCTGGAGAACCAACTGTTCGTGAAAGCCGAGAAGTGTGTGTTCCACCGCTCTACAATCACTTTTCTGGGATATGTCATTGCTGAGGGTAATGTCCAGATGGATCCTGGAAAAGTGAAAGCAGTGGTGGATTGGCCTCAATGTTGCAGTTGCAACATTTCCTAGGATTCTACCGCCGTTTCATTTGGGGTTACAGCACCCTGGCGGCCCCCCTCTCGGCCCTCACTTCTCCCAAAGTACCGTTCAAATGGTCTCCTGCACAAAGCCTTTGTGGACCTGAAGCATCGGTTCACAACAGCACCCATCCTCATCCACCCGGACCCGCCGCGTCAATTTGTGGTTGAGGTGGATGCATCTGATGTTGGAGTGGGGGCCATCCTGTCCCAGCGATCTGCACAGGACCAAAAGCTTCATCCCTGTGCCTTCCTGTCCCATCGTCTCAATTCTGCAGAGAGGAACTACGACGTAGGCAACCAAGAACACCTGGTGGTCAAGATTGGAAGAGTGGAAGCACTGTCTGGAAGGAGCAGAACAACCATTCTTGGTCTGGACCGACCATAAAAATCGGGATTATCTCCGTACAGCCAAATGCTTTACCTTTAAGCAGACCCGGTGGGCTCTGTTGTTTACCAGATTCAACTTCACCATTTCCTACTGCCCAGGATCCAAAAATGTGAAGCCTGCCGCTCTCTCTCACCTATACAGTTCCTCTGCCACACCCTCGGTCACCGAAACCATTCTCCCTACCTCATGCCTAGCAGCCACAGTGGATTGGGGTATTGAGACCCTGGTTCGCAAGGCACAACGTTCCCAGCCTGGACCTGAAGGGGGCCCGGCCAACCGGCTGTTTGTCCCTAACTCAGTTCGGTCCCGGGTCCTGGAATGGGCTCATTCCTCCAGACTAACCTGTCATCCTGGTTCCCACCCTACCCTAGCCTTCCTTTGACAACGTTTCTGGAGGCCCACAATGGTTCCTGACGTCTCTGCCTTCGTCACCGCATGCACGGTGTGCGCCAAGAACAAGACTCCACGGCAAGCTCCTTCTGGCCTTCTTCAGCCACTACCAGTCCCTCATCGTCCCTGGTCCCATATCTCTCTGGGCTTTGTCACTGGGCTTCCCCCGTCTGATGGCAACACCGTCATTCTGACAGTGGTGGATCGGTTTTCTAAGGCCGCTCATTTCATCCCTCTCATCCCTCTCCCTAAACTACCCTCTGCCAAGGAAACAACCCATCTCATGGTGCATTACGTCTTCTGGATCCATGGTCTCCCGGTGGATATGGTTTCCGACCAGGGTCCTCAATTCTCATCTGAGTTTTGAAAGGCATTCTGCACACTTATTGGGGTATCAGCCAGGCTGTCCTGCGGATTCCATCCCCAATCAAATGGCCAGTCGGAGCGAGCCTGGAGACCACCCTCCAGGACCTGGAGACCACCTTAAGATGCCTGGTTGCAACCAACCCCACTACCTGGGGCCGTCAACTGGTCTGGGTGGAGTATGCCCGGAACACCCTTCCCTGTTCTGCCAAGGGACTCTCCCCTTTTGAGTGCTCCATGGGGTATCAACCTCCATTCTTCCCGGAACAAGAGCAGGAGCGTGCCCTCGGCCCAGATGCTATTCTCAAGGCCAACTCCAGGTCAACTCCAGGTATTGTCGACAAGCGGACCGTCGCCGGACCCCAGCTTCCCGCTACTGCATTGGACAGAGTTTGTGGCTCTCCACTCGGGATCTGCCCCTTCGGGTAGAGTCCCGCAAGCTGTCTCCCCGTTTCATTGGTCCTTTTCCTATCAGAGTCCTGAGTTCCACTGCTGTCCGTCTTGTGTTACCCCGTACCCTCCGTATTCACCCTACCTTCCATGTGTCTCGGATTAGGCCCGTGTCTCACAGTCCTTTGTTTTCTGTACCCATGGGGCAGGGGTTTCCAGTACTTGGCTGATTGGGAGGGTTATGGCCCGGAGGACAGGTGCTGGGTCCCTGCTAAAGACATTCTCTCTCTCTCTCTCTCTCTCTCTCTCTCTCTCTCTCTCTCTCTCTCTCTCTCTCTCTCTCTCTCTCTCTCTCTCTCTGTCTCTCTCTCTCTTTCATTATCTTTCCTCTTCTCTATTTGATTATCACTGCCTTGGTGTGCACTTGCCCTGTGGATTCATAGGTGAAGTCACTGTCCTCTCCAGCTTCTTCTAAACTTGACCAGCCAGCTTGTGCTTCTGTCCCAGCCAATCTACCCATCTCTCCCCATGGATGTGTTCTATTTTTAAGCAGCCTACTTCCTTTAATAAATTCTCTCTTCCATTTCTGACGCAGTCGCCAGCAGAACTTCTTAAACTGACGAACAACCCATGGGTTAGCAAGTGCTGGAACACTTTAATGTTCTGCAAAACATATGGGTGACAAGAGTCACACATATCAAACGATGCAGCTTTGGAGAAGAGCATACAGTGCAGTATGTCCTGCAATGTTATGTGGTAGTTATTTGACATCATGTGGGCAAATAGTAAGTTGAAAGTCAGAAAATATTGAAGCATTGTTTATATGTCTCGTTAACTGGAAAGTTACAGAGACGTTTTATTGCTGCATGTAATCTCTAATAGTGTGGGTAAAGTTGCTATATCGTGTTTAAAGAGTCCCCTGTGAGTAGGTTTTCTGGGGGGGATTCCACCGCTGTGCTGTTGGCTACTGTTGTTGCCATTGATGTGTGATTCTCTGCTTCATTTAATAGACCTCAATCCTTCTCTCTCCATTCCATTACGTAATTTGCTCATCAGTGGATCTCACAGTCTGTGCTGACCTGCCTCTGTAATTCAGAAGGGACTCTTCTCTCCTCTCTCCCTACTCACCCGTTCCTCCCTCCGTCCTCTGAGAGACTAGACGACTAAGTCTCTTCCATTCTCACTTTGGGTGACACCTTGGACACACATGAGCATTTTGGAATTGAGCGGTTGCCATGACCACCCCTGGGTGGCCCAGTAGTCAAGGAAAAGGGAGAGGAGTAGAGTGAAACAAAGAGAGGCGTATCATCTGACGCTGTCCTGAGGATGTTTTGGAGGTTTTGAGATTTTTGAGAGAGAGAGCCACGCTTTTTATTCTTCTCTTACTCCACCTCTCTCTTTTTTGGCCGGCTGGCTTCCTACCCTGCAGCAAGCTCACCTTCTTCCTCTTCTCCTGTCTTTCTCCCCGCTGTTTCTCCTGGAGAGTTATTTTCTTTATTCAAACCACATGAAGACTAATTACTCTTGTTAAGGACGTAGAGACGCCTACTTACCATCTCGTTCAGAGCTCTTTCACTACTTCCTGGTACTCTGAAGAGGCATGGGGAGGGATAGGAGCATCTCCCGCCACTTTCGGTACAGTGCTCTGTGTGCTTTCATCTTAGTTGTGCTCTTAGCTTGTTTAGCGCTGAGATGATAAGTATTTGTTGATGTTGTTATTACTAAAGCTTGGACATGAGAGTTTCTGTGATTTCTCTGTTGTCAAAACTTTTTGTGAAAATAGCATCAACTAAGAATGTGTGCACTTGGCTTACAATAGTGTTTCTATTGCTTGAAGTCCATATTAAAGTTTGATATTATTCCGTTTGCAATTATTGAAACACTTCTATGTGTAATAGTTAAAGCTCCCTGTACCTTATAATGTTGACCGTAGATTGACCTATTTTTCACTGTGTTATGCTAAAGGTATTACAAGATACGGCACCCCATTACTTTGTGCATTTATAGTTGCTGTGTCTAAGCTCTCCTCTCTCTACCCTGGTAGACAGTAACAGCCCACTACACATCGGCATGTGAATCGGATTTATCATAATCTCCTAACTGGGTCTCACAGGAGATAATTGACATTGTTCTTCCTTAATAAGTTTCCCACATTCTGGTTGTCATTCATCCCTGAGAGTGGCGCGTCCTTGATCCACCCCTCCTCCATCTTTAGTTATAGATAGACACGACCTGCTTTTAATTGAGGGCATAGCGAGGCCTTCATCACAGAGGCCTACATCCCTACTCAACGTGGAAGAATCGTTTAAGTTTCCTTTAACTTTGGTTCAGGGCAGAAAGGTCTGATGCTGTCTTGTTTCACCTATCCAAAGTTTTCAGACCCTGTGCACAAGATGTTGGATCGAGGTAGGACAAAGTGCTTGGGAGTGGGCCCTGGGCCTATAGTGTAGATTGGATTTCGTTTTTCTAAGTTTCTCATCCTCCATTTTGTCTTGTGTGACCTCTCGATAAAAGCTGAAAGGCCCACAGTGTCACGTCCTGACCATAGAGAGTCCTTATTTTCTATGGTAGAGTAGGTCAGGGTGTGACTGGGGGTTAGTCTAGTTTATTATTTCTATGTGGGGTTCTAGGTTTGTTTTTCTATGTTGGTGATTGTGTATGATTCCCAATTAGAGGTAGCTGGTAATCGTTGTCTCTAATTGGGGATCATATTTAAATAGCTGTTTTTCCCACCTGTGTTTATGGGATATTGTTTTGAGTTAGTGCACGTAGTATCTCTGTAGTCACGGTTCGTTGTTAGTTTATTGATTATTTGTTTTTGTCTTTGCTTAGTTTCACTTTCTAATAAATTATGTGGAACTCTGTAGTGCTCAGCCTCTTTTATAAAATTGTATTTGTATATATTTTGGGGTAAATATCAATATTAATATCATACACTATCACCAACATAGAAAAACAAACCTAGAACCCCACATAATTGGAGTAAACTAATAAACAATAAACCTTCAGTTTATACATCTTATACACATTTTACAGACACAATCTATTTCACAATAGTTATATTTTGTTTGTTTTTAGTCCTTCCTCTATTTCTGATGTCCATCCAGTTTGATATTTATTTGTAACTGTGCTATTTCACAACATTTCTGAACCTATATACATTTTACAGACCCTGTATGTTTTACATTGGTTATCTTGGTATTAGTCCCACCCTTCAGCTCCATTCAACCATCCCATCTATCTCTTAACACCATCCAGTCCCACCCTTCAGCTCCATTCAACCATCCCATCTATCTCTCAACACCATCCAGTCCCACCCTTCAGCTCCATTCAACCATCCCATCTATCTCTTAACACCATCCAGTCCCACCCTTCAGCTCCATTCAACCATCCCATCTATCTCTTAACACCATCCAGTCCCACCCTTCAGCTCCATCCAACCATCCCATCTATCTCTCAACACCATCCAGTCCCACCCTTCAGCTCCATTCAACCCCTCCCATCTATCTCTCAACACCATCCAGTCCCACCCTTCAGCTCCATTCAACCATCCCATCTATCTCTCAACACCATCCAGTCCCACCCTTCAGCTCCATTCACCCCTCCCATCTATCTCTCAACACCATCCAGTCCCACCCTTCAGCTCCATTCACCCCTCCCATCTATCTCTTAACACCATCCAGTCCCACCCTTCAGCTCCATTCAGCCCCTCCCATCTATCTCTCAAAACCATCCAGTCCCACCCTTCAGCTCCATTCAACCATCCCATTTATCTCTCAACACCATCCAGTCCCACCCTTCAGCTCCATTCAACCATCCCATCTATCTCTCAACACCATCCAGTCCCACCCTTCAGCTCCATTAAGCCCCTCCCATCTATCTCTCAACACCATCCAGTCCCACCCTTCAGCTCCATTCAACCCTCCCATCTATCTCTTAACACCATCCAGTCCCACCCTTCAGCTCCATTCAACCATCCCATCTATCTCTTAACATCATCCATTTTAGATTTATTTTTGCCATGTATTTTTCAACTGTGCTGTGATGTTTCACAAAAGTGCTGAACCTTTATATTCTCATAGCTTCTACAGATTGTAAATTAAAAATGTTGCTAAAATAATTATTATGTTATTGATTGATTGACTATGTCTTTTCAAATCACCCATTATTGCTATCTGCACTGTTAGTTCTAGGCAAATGTTGCAATTCTTCAGCCATTCCTGGACCTGTGACCAAAAATGAGCTACATATGTACAATACCAAAATAAATGATCTAATGACTCTGCCTCCTCACAGCAAAATCTGCAGAGCTGGGAAGATTGTATGCCCCATATATATAACATTCTATTAGTTGCAAGAATTTTGAATAGTAATTGAAATTGAAAAATCCAAAGTTTTGAATCTGGCGTTGTTTTGCGTATCAATTCATAAACCACGTGCCATAGAATGGGTACATCGAAAATCTCTTCCCAACTATTTTGATATTTATATGGCAAAGCTGTCAGTTTTTGGTCCTTAAATGAAATTGGTATATGTTTTTATTTATCACACTTTTCTTTAACCATTTATGTTCTTTAATACAGGGCCGACATACAAGTTCCTTACTTTTTTCCCGTTCACTTTCCTCTTCCATTTTTGTGGTAATGCTGCAATTAATTGGTTGTAATTTTGGGTAGAGCAGACATTTCCATATGTCTGTGTTAGCTGCATGTGTAACTCCCCTAGTCCTATTTATGATATCATTCACTAAATATATACCTTATTTAAACATTTCTTTGAAAAATATGTAAAAAAAAAAAATCTATTAGTATATTTGAGTTAAACCACAATATTTGTTGTATTATTTGTTCTGTCTTTTCAGGTGTATTAAACTGAAATTGCAACCAATTTTGTAAGGCTAGTTTTTTTTAAATAGCAATATTTTGGAGATTATTTCCTTTTCCAACAACCAAAAGGGAGCAGGTGTAATCTGAATAAAGGGGGAAAGGCCATTCTTGAACAGGATGAGACATTCCTACCAATAGGCCCTTTTAATTTTGTCTGGCTTGCCATTCCAAATAAAATTGAATATTTTTTGTTCATATGATTTAAAAAGCAGGTCACTAGGTGTAGGCAAAACCATAAGCATATAGGTAAAGTGTGATATGACTAAAGAGTTAATTAAGGTGATTTTTCCACAAATAGACAGGTCTTTTCCTTTCCATGGTAGCAAGATCTTATCTATTTTTGCTAACTTTCTATAAAAATGTTTTGGAGTGAGATAATTGCTTTCTTTTGGGATTTGAATATCGAGTATGTCCACATCTCCGACAGACCATTTAATTCGTAAACTACACGGTAATGTAAAATTAGCATTTTTTTAGTGATCCAATACGTAATAATCATTTGGTTTTAATCCAGGGAGGATAGCAAAAGTATCTAGATCCTCTATGAGGCAGTGGAGGGAAAACATGAATCATCAGCATACAATGACACCTTAGTTTTTAAGCCACAGACTTCTAATCCCTTAATATTATTGTTTGATCTAATTTTAACTGCTAACATTTCTATGGCAATAATAAATAGATATGCCGAAAGTGGACAACCTTGTTTTACTCCTCTAGCTAGTTTAAAACTTTCTGAGATTTAGCCATTATTTACTATTTTACACCTTGGGTTACAATACATAGCTTTAACCCATTTTATAAGAGATTCCCCAAAATTTAAATATTCTAGGCATTTATATATAAACTCCAGTCGTACTTTATAAAAAAGTATTTTCAAAATCAGCTATGAACACCAGGCCTGGTGTCCCCGATATTTCATAGTATTCTATTGTTTCCAGTACTTGTCTTATATTATCTCCATGTAAAAAAAACAGTCTGATTGGATGAACAATACCTGACAATATTTTTTTAATTCTATGAGCCAAGCCTTTTGCTAGGATTTTTGCATTACAACACTGAAGTGTAAGAGGTCTCCCATTTTTAAATGGACTGGATCTTTATATATACCACTTGGGTCCTGTTTCAGTAATAATGATATCAGACATTTTTGTTGCGTATCTGATAATCTACCATTTATATAGGAGTGGTTAAAACATGCTAATAATGGTCCTCTGTGTATATAAAAACAGGTTTTGCATGCTCCCACTGGTATGCCATCCAGCCCTGGAGATTTCCCAGCCTTAAAGGCTTTAATTGCATCAAGAAGTTCCTCCTCTGTAATTTGGCCTTCACATGAGTCTTTCTGTAGAGATGTTAATTTGACATTATTATTAGGAAAAAATCCACACAATTAGTTTCAGTTAGTGGAGATGGAGGAGACTGAAATGAAAACATATTCTTTAAGTACTTTACTTCCTCTTTCAAAATATCATTTGGTGAATCATGCATGACTCCATCATTTGTAACAAGTTTCAATACATTGTTTTTGGAAGCATTTCTATGTTGAATTTTGTGCATTTTTCCCCATATTCCATCCTGTTCACTTTATTATTATAATATATTACACCAGATCTTTCTTGAATAAGTTCCTCCATTTATTTTTGTTTTTCCTCTAACTTATTCTGTGCCTCTATGGTACCGTTTTTATTGCTGTCTAACTGTACTGTTAGTCCTTCAATTTCCTTTGTTAATATGGACTCTTTTGATCTAAATTGCTTTTGTTTTATAGATGAGTACTGTATTGCATGGCCTCTAAAGGCACATTTAAAAGTGTCCCATACAATAAGGGGATCTGCTGTACCTATGTTAAGTCTGAAAAAGTCAGTTGTAAATTCTTCTGTCCTAGTTCTAAACAATGTATCATCTAGTAGGCTTTGATGAAATTCCAATATCCTCACCCACGTGGAAATTCTGTAAGAGTAATTGAATGCCAATTATGTGATGATCCGATCGCATTCTGTCCCCTATCAACACTTTTTAAACTTTTGGTGCCAGAGAGAATGGCATAAGTAAGTAGTCAAGACGACTAGCTTGATTAAGCCTCCGCCAAGTATACAGTGAGGGAAAAAAGTATTTGATCCCAGCTGATTTTGTACGTTTGCCCACTGACAAAGAAATGATTAGTCTATAATTTTAATGGTAGGTTTATTTGAACAGTGAGAGGCAGAATAACAACAAAAAAATCCAGAAAAACACATGTCAAAAATGTTATAAATTGATTTGCATTTTAATGAGGGAAATAAGTATTTGACCCCTCTGCAAAACATGACTTAGTACTTGGTGGCAAAACCCTTGTTGGCAATCACAGAAGTCAGACGTTTCTTGTAGTTGGCCACCAGGTTTGCACACATCTCAGGAGGGATTTTGTACCACTCCTCTTTCCAGATCTTCTCCAAGTCATTAAGGCTTTTGAGGCTGACGTTTGGCAACTCAAACCTTCAGCTCCCTCCACAGATTTTCTATGGGACTAAGGTCTGGAGACTGGCTAGGCCACTCCAGGACCTTAATGTGCTTCTTCTTGAGCCACTCCTTTGTTGCCTTGGCCGTGTGTTTTGGGTCATTGTCATGCTGGAACACCCATCCACGACCCATCTCTGAATGTTGTAGTGTGATCCCCTCACCATGGGTTACTGCAGCTAGTGTTGCCAGCACTGCCACTGCCTGGGTGGGGGCACCCCACTGGAATCCCCACTGGCTAGGTACAAGGTTGTCAAGGGCTCAGCCTCTTTTCACATTTCAGTTATCCTGCTGCAGTGCCAGGTTGTTCCTCTGGGAGGCAGTAGAGAGGCGTCTGTACCTGTGTTGCTGGTGCAACCAGGGACAGTGACTGATGACTCCATACTGTGGATAAATATGAAAATGTTACAACAGCCTCAATTAAAAACCACCAACCTGCCCATTCTTTTTATTTGATCGACTATGGAGAACACTACAAATAGGGCCCATTTTTAGAAGAATGTTTAGCAATCCCACCCCTCATCCAGCCTACTGTATTCTCCAGGGTGGAAGGTCTGGAGGAGTATGACAGAAGAATGTTTAGCAATCCCACCCCTCATCCAGCCTACTGTATTCTCCAGAGTGGAAGGTCTGGAGGAGTATGACAGGGTCAGTTTTGGTGTTGATTGTGTTACATATTGTGTATCTAAATGTGTTGATACTTAAGGAGCAGTTTGGGGCACACAAACACACACACACAAACATATAAACACACACAAACACCTGTCCTCAACCAGCCGCACATCTCCCAGTCACAGTGCCTGCTGTTATGTTAATACATTTCCAATGATCCTAATCAGGCTGCATTCCATGTTGGCTAAATGTCTGTTGTGCTCCACTATTGCTTTGCTCTTTAGGTGACTGGAGAGCTTTCCACAAAGGATAACATTCTGCTGTAGCGCCCTCATCTGCCCCTTCGCTGGTTAATCACTCTGGGACACGTTTCTTTCTAGGTTTTGGCCTTTCTAGGGAGTTTTTCTGAGCCAATGTGCTTCAACACCTGCATTGCTCGCTGTTTGAGGTTTTAGGCTGGGTTTCTGTACAGCACTTTGAGATATCAGCTGATGTACGAAGGGCTATATAAATACATTTGATTTGATTTGATTTGACACATACACACACACACACACACACACACACACACACACACACACACACACACACACACACACACACACACACACACCAACACAAACAACAATGTGGAGAGGTCAAGAGGGAGGTGTTGGCTGGTGGCTGCATGGCAGGGTGTGCGTAGGAGGCAAGGTGGCGGGGTCAGGACTACCTGGCTGTCTGTCTGGATGGATGACTGCTGGCTGGCTGAGAAGCATGTAATTATAGTGTCTGTATTGTCTATCTGACTATTATAATCCACTAGTATAATGGTGTGATACACTAGGTGCCAATTTCTCCTTCTATAATTTACCTGCTCTAATGCATATCAGAGGGTGTCAACCCTATTGTCTCAGCAATCAAGAAACTGAATACAAGCTATTCTAAATACATGGGAAATGGGGATACCTAGTCACTTGTACAACTGAATGCATTCAACTGAAATGTGTCTTCCGCAATTAACCCAACCCCTCTGAATCAGAAAGGTGCGGGGGGCTGCGACAATCCACATCTTCGGTGCCCGGGGAACAGTGGGTTAACTGCCTTTCTCAGGGGCAGAACGACAGATTTTTTTACCTTGTCAGGGATTCGATCCAGCAACCTTTCGGTTACTGGCCCGACACTCTAACCACTATGGCAGCTGATTATTTAAGGATAGTGTGTAGGTGGTCAAGGCATATCCCAAAATGTCTATTCCAGTTCCAAAAAGATGCTGCTCCTGCTCCTGTGCTTTATTCCTGCACCCACATTGGCAATGATTGGACTACAACCGTTTTTCTCTTCTAAAACAAACTCACTATAGGTTTACACTGGTCGTACTGCATCATCGCGTCTTCATTACTGTGTTTGAAGACCATCTACTGTATAATTGACATATTATGTAAACTGTAATGTAACTTGGAAACAGACAAATCTTTCCTCTGCTTGGTTGAATCACTATATTCTCAACAGTGGGATGTGTGCTATAGAGGGAACTTTATACAGTTGTGTTTGAAGTTTGACAGATGTGTAGTTTTTCCTCTGCAAATGTATTGTAGCTCAATTTGATGGAAACAATTCAATACTTACGAGAGAGGAGAGAGAGAGAGAGAGAGAGAGAGAGAGAGAGAGAGAGAGAGAGAGAGAGAGAGAGAGAGAGAGAGAGGGAGAGAGAGAGAGGGGGAGAGAGACAGACAGACAGAGAGAGACAGAGAGGGAGAGTGTGTGTGTGTGTGTGAGAGAGGGAGCAAGAAAGAGAGCAGGGATGGAGTGGGAAATAGCAATATAGAGAGGATAGAGGGGGAGTTTTCTCTCTAGAGGTGGTATACAGAGGGATTGTGTCTGCTCTCATTCCCGTACAGTAGCTGTGTGCTGCTGTCACTTCTTCAGGGCGTTCACACCTGGAGCTGCTAGTGAGAGAGACTGAGGGAAGAGTCTACACTATCCTCATCTCCACCAACAGACAATCACTCAGTAGAGCTACTGTTGACCTACCTCCTCTCTTCCCCTATCTGCTGTCTCACCTCGCTCAACTCTCTCCCAGGGGATTCTATGGATAGAGAGTTGCTGCTGATGATTATTTCACATCAGTTATGTGGATACCAAGCTGCGTACAGAACTCATCTCATCTGATAGTCTAACTGTTTCTCCTTTATGCTGATTGGACTAAATGTGTTTGTAAAGAACATTATATGGGATTTATAAGCTTTTCACTATCAACTGAGCCGTCTTTTCTCAACCTGGATGCTCTCTGTGTTCTATCAAGGCTTGCTGTACTGGATGGTGTTTACTAGCTTCTGGAGGATTTGGATTGAAACCCTCTGTGTCTGTCTCTTGAGTCTGTGTTCACCACCCTGTTATAGTCTGTTGTGTTCTCCAAGGAGCACCTACTGAACCACCACAGGGTGCCTGGTTGTTAGTCTGTGGTGCCCCAAATATCTAGCTTTAGAGTGGACTGGACCCTAGGGGGAGGAGCCACTGACAGCTAACAGGATTCCAAAGAAAAGGAAGAACCACTCCTTCTCTCTCTCTCTCTCTCTCTCCTTCTCTCTCTCTCTCTCCTTCTCTCTCTCTCTCTCCTTCCCTCTCTCTCTCTCCTTCTCTCTCGCTCTCTCTCTCTCTCTCTCTCCTTCACTCTCTCTCTCTCTCTCTCTCCTTCTCTCTCTCTCTCTCTCTCTCCTTCTCTCTCTCTCTCTCTCTCCTTCTCTCTCTCTCTCTCTCTCTCTCTCTCTCTCTCTCTCTCTCTCTCTCTCTCTCTCTCTCCTCTCTCTCTCTCTCTCTCTCTCTCTCTCTCTCTCCTTCCTCTCTCTCTCTCTCCTTCTCTCTCTCTCGCCTTCTCTCTCTCTCTCTCTCTCTCTCTCTCTCTCCTCTCACTTCGCTCTCTCTCTCTCTCTCTCTCTCTCTCTCTCTCTCTCTCTCTCTCCTTCGCTCTCTCTCTCTCTCTCTCTCTCTCTCTCTCTCTCTCTCTCTCTCTCTCTCTCTCTCTCCTTCACTCTCTCTCTCCTTCGCTCTCTCTCTCCTTCGCTCTCTCTCTCCTTCTCTCTCTCCTTCGCTCTTCTCTCTCTCCTTCTCTCTCTCCTTCGCTCTTCTCTCTCTCTCTTCTCTCTCTCTCTCTCTCTCTCTCTCTCTCTCTCTCTCTCCCCTTCGCTGTCTCTCTCTCTCTCCTCTGAAACAGTACTGGTTCTTCTAAGTCTCTAGCAGCCTCGCTGTCTCTGACTGTGGGTCTGACCATTGCCAGTAACAGAATAGTGTTTCAAGTTATTATTTATGTTTGCCAGAATCTTCATCCCCAAAAAGCACCGGGAGCGCTTCGATGATGTTGTGTCCCAGAGCCTAATGGGCCGGCTCAAAGGGCGGAGCTTCAGCGACCCCAGCCGCAACCACCTGCGCCGAAGCCGCAGCGAGGACCACCCGGAGCGACTGCTGGTGTCCACTCGGGCCAGCTCTGTCCCCCGAACGCATGCCGAGGAGGGCGTGATGCCCCCCATCCGTGGCCTCAGGAAGACCACCTCACTCACCGCAGGGCACGCTGGCAACGCTGCAGCCCTTCGCAGGTAAGAGTCTTTAGCCTGATTCACACTTCAGATCCGTACCGAACCATATTGCACGGTTCCAGAAACGATGGTGGATGCGTAACCAGGCCAGCGCAGTAACAGCTCGCCTTGGCTTGGTGTTGGCCTATAGTGTGAATTAGGCTCTAATTGGCCAGTCGGCCAATGATAGTACAGAGTTTTAGTTGACCGCCTTAGCCAATGATAGTACAGAGTCTTAGTTGACTATAATGATAAGCCCTCGCTGGCTGATGATTGATATGTTGGATCAGGTATTATAGAAGGAATCAGTTAGTGATCTGGAGAAATGACCCAGACAGAGTCTCTGTGTTATAATGTTGCAGCCTATGTACTGGTACTGTATGTTGATTCAATGTGTTTGAAGAAATACATCACATAAATGTTATTCTCAAGGCATGTCATTTCTAGCCATTAAACAGCCCTGCTTCAGATAATTCTCCACTCCAGTCCAGTCAGTTACTTAATTAGCTAACATTTACAGCTAAATGTATCACTTTTGACAGGGATTTCTATACTAGCATGGCATGTGTGTAGGAGTGTGTTCAAATAGACACATCACTGTCTATTTGAAGCCTTGTTTTGACTGTACCTGCCCTTACAGAAAAAAACACATTATTTCACGAGTAGATTTGTGTTATCACATGTTGCTTTACATGTTCTCACATGTCATCACATGAAAACGTGTTTTTGGAACACTTCACGTGTTCATGTGAAATTGATGTGCTTTTTCCCGTAAGGGTGAATACCTGAAAGTTCTAGGTAGTGTCACTCTTTTAAGAATAGAAAGTGCCTTGATGCTGGCTTCCTGCTCTAACAGTACAACACTGAATATTAATGCTCTAGAGTAGACTATAAATACTTAGAGAGAGAAACAAACAGACTAAATAAATAAATCATCCAAATAATTCCACGAAATGCCCATCTTTTTCTGTGGGCCAAACTTAGCCAAACAAGTAATGAAGCAACATTATCCCTCGGGGATGGAGTGTCTATGTTTAAGTGAATGCAGGGTGGGCTGTTCACTCTGGCTGTGGATATAAAGTAACTAGTGTACAAGACTCTGAATGTGTACCAAATGGTACCCTATTTCCTATGTAGTGGACTACTTTTGACTATAGCCACATGGACCCTGGCCAAAAGTAGTGCAATAAATAGGGAATAGGCTGCAATTTGGGACACAATCTCTGAAAATGTTCCTTTTATATGAATCCAATCACTGAAGTGATATATGTATTTCAGTACAGCAGGTAGAGTAGTTGTAACCTCATTATTACTTTCCAACTGCATGTTTTTATTTGTTTACACCTGAAATTGAGAGTGTTTACTGCAGACCCTCCATCAACTCTAATAGGTTTTAAATGAGACAATTCAACCTCATTTTTAGATGACATACTAATCCCAAGTATTACCCAGAGGAGTTTCTATGGTAACACGTCATATATTGAGGCAGGGTGGGGGTGCAGGTTGGGGGACACAATGACACATGGCTACAGCTGTCCTTTTTCAATCACTTTCACATGTTCTGTTCCATGTCATTTCACCAGTCTGTTCCCAAAAGCGTGAGACACTTTACCAAGGGTTGGTGAACCACTTTACCAAGGGTTAGTGAACCACTTTACCAAGGGTTAGGGTTAGTGAACCACTTTACCAAGGGTTAGTGAACCACTTTACCAAGGGTTAGTGAACCACTTTACCAAGGGTTAGGGTTAGTGAACCACCTTATCAAGGGTTAGGGTTAGTGAACCACTTTACCAAGGGTTAGGGTTAGTGAATCACTTTACCAAGGGTTAGGGTTAGTGAACCACTTTACCAAGGGTTAGGGTTAGTGAACCACTTTACCAAGGGTTAGTGAACCACTTTACCAAGGGTTAGGGTTAGTGAACCACTTTACCAAGGGTTAGGGTTAGTGAACCACTTTACCAAGGGTTAGGGTTAGTGAACCACTTTACCAAGGGTTAGGGTTAGTGAACCACTTTACCAAGGGTTAGTGAACCACTTTACCAAGGGTTAGGGTTAGTGAACCACTTTACCAAGGGTTAGGGTTAGTGAACCACTTTACCAAGGGTTAGGGTTAGTGAACCACTTTACCAAGGGTTAGTGAACCACTTTACCAAGGGTTAGGGTTAGTGAACCACTTTACCAAGGGTTAGGGTTAGTGAACCACCTTATCAAGGGTTCGGGTTAGTGAACCACTTTACCAAGGGTTAGTGAACCACTTTACCAAGGGTTAGGGTTAGTGAACCACTTTACCAAGGGTTAGGGTTAGTGAACCACTTTACGAAGGGTTAGTGAACCACTTTACCAAGGGTTAGGGTTAGTGAACCACTTTACCAAGGGTTAGGGTTAGTGAACCACCTTATCAAGGGTTCGGGTTAGTGAACCACTTTACCAAGGGTTAGTGAACCACTTTACCAAGGGTTAGGGTTAGTGAACCACCTTATCAAGGGTTAGGGTTAGTAAACCATTTTATCAAGGGTTAGGGTTAGTGAACCACTTTACCAAGGTTTAGGGTTAGTGACCCACTTTACCTAGGGTTAGTGAACCACCTTATCAAGGGTTAGGGTTAGTAAACCATTTTATCAAGGGTTAGGGTTAGTGAACCACTTTACCAAGGTTTAGGGTTAGTGACCCACTTTACCTAGGGTTAGTGAACCACCTTATCAAGGGTTAGGGTTAGTGAATCCCTTTACCAAGGGTTGGGGTTAGTGAACCACCTTATCAAGGGTTAGGGTTAGTAAACCACTTTACCAAGGGTTAGGGTGAGTGAGACATCTTACCAAGGGTTAGTGAACCACCTTATCAAGGGTTAGGGTTAGTGAACCCCTTTACCAAGGGTTAGGGTTAGTGAACCACTTTACCAACGGTTAGGATTAGTGAACCACTTTACCAAGGGTTAGGGTTAGTGAACACTTTACCAAGGTTTAGGGTTAGTGACCCACTTCACCTAGGGTTAGTGAACCACCTTATCAAGGGTTAGGGTTAATGAACCCCTTTACCAAGGGTTAGGGTTAGTGAACCACTTTACCAAGGGTTAGGATTAGTGAACCACTTTACCAAGGGTTAGGGTGAGTGAGACATCTTATCAAGGGTTAGGGTGAGTGAGACATCTTACCAAGGGTTAGGGTTAGTGAACCACTTTACCAAGGGTTAGGGTTAGTGAACCACTTTACCAAGGGTTAAGGGTGCGTGAGACATCTTACCAAGGGTTAAGGGTGCGTGAGACATCTTATCAAGGGTTAGGGTGAGTGAACCACTTTACCAAGGGTTAGGGTGAGTGAGACATCTTACCAAGGGTTAGGGTGAGTGAGACATCTTACCAAGGGTTAGGGTGAGTGAGACATCTTACCAAGGGTTAGGGTGAGTGAGACATCTTACCAAGGGTTAGGGTGAGTGAGACATCTTACCAAGGGTTAGGGTGAGTGAGACATCTTACCAAGGGTTAGGGTGAGTGAGACATCTTACCAAGGGTTAAGGGTGCGTGAGACATCTTACCAAGGGTTAGGGTTAGTGAACCACTTTACCAAGGGTTAGGGTGAGTGAGACATCTTACCAAGGTTTAGGGTGAGTGAGACATCTTACCAAGGGTTAGGGTGAGTGAGACATCTTACCAAGGGTTAAGGGTGCGTGAGACATCTTACCAAGGGTTAGGGTGAGTGAGACATCTTACCAAGGGTTAAGGGTGCGTGAGACATCTTACCAAGGGTTAGGGTGAGTGAGACATCTTACCAAGGGTTAGGGTGAGTGAGACATCTTACCAAGGGTTAAGGGTGCGTGAGACATCTTACCAAGGGTTAGGGCGAGTGAGACATCTTACCAAGGGTTAGGGTGAGTGAGACATCTTACCAAGGGTTAAGGGTGCGTGAGACATCTTACCAAGGGTTAGGGCGAGTGAGACATCTTACCAAGGGTTAGGGTGAGTGAAACATCTTATCAAGGATTAAGGGTGCGTGAGACATCTTACCAAGGGTTAGGGTGAGTGAGACATCTTACCAAGGGTTAGGGTGAGTGAGACATCTTACCAAGGGTTAGGGTGAGTGAGACATCTTACCAAGGGTTAGGGTGAGTGAGACATCTTACCAAGGCCATATCAATTAATGTGTGTTGTGTTTCTATCTGTACTGCAGGACGGTGAGAGTCTGCAAAGGGAACCTAAGTTTTGGATTCACCCTCAGGGGCCATGCACCTGTCTGGATCGACTCAGTCATCCCAGGTAGGTTGCTTAGAGCAGTGTGTGTGTGTGTGTGTGTCTGTGTGTGTGTGTGTGTGTGTGTGTGTGTGTCTGCGTGCGTGCGTGCGTGCGTACGCGCGCATGTGCACAGACACATGGATACACACACACACATCATGTGGGCAAGTGTCAAATGCACAAACTGGTGCAAATCAAGGCATATTTTTGTCAACCCGTATGTCCCGCCCGTAGGGGCGGCAGAGTAGCCTAGTGGTTAGAGCGTTGGACTAGTAACCTAAAGGTACAAGGTACAAATCTGTCGTTCTGCCCCTGAACAGGCAGTTAACCCACTGTTTCTAGGCCGTCATTGAAAATAAGAATTTGTTCTTAACTGACTTGCCTAGTTAAGTAAAGGTAAAGAAAAAAAAGGTCATGTTGCTGTGTAGACATTGTGTTGCCACAGAGTTCACACCAGCTATGAGCTGAGGCTTTCTGGAGGTCCATCTGTGAGCACAGACCACAGACTCTGTAGCCTATATTGTGTCTCTCTCTCTCTCTCTCTCTCTCTCTCTCTCTCTCTCTCTCCCTTTCTCCCCTCTCTCTCTCTCTCTCTCTCTCCAGGGAGTCCAGCAGATAAGGCGGGGCTCAAACCTGGAGACCGCATCCTGTTCCTCAATGGACTTGACATGCGGTTAGACAGCATTCTAAATTAGGCTTAATCGTTTTATATAGAAACAAATGATTTACTGGTTCATTTACGTTTGTTTGTATGTTGTCAAGCCAACCTCCACTTGTTGTATTTAATTCAGGCTAGTGCTCTTTTTTGACCTCATGTAGCTAACTGCATGCTTTGTGTGGATTTGGATTTTGAAACCAGTGTTCATATCTCACACTGTTGTAGTGTAGTCCTTTAAATAGATGAATGGAAAAACATTAACTGACAGCTGTGTTGTATTGAATTCATTTGTTAATTACTTAGAGTGTGGATAAACAGCAGAGTAGTTTCCTCTGCAGTGGTAGTTTGTGGTAGGGACCAGAGCCTTCGATACTGTTGTATAGAGACTTCAATATAAGGTTTTGGTTCCGGGCGTTTTACTTGTTTCCATTAGAATGTGGTGTCCATGCTACTGTATAGGGATGTTTAGTACACTCTTAGAAAAAATGTTCCAAAAAGGTTCTTTGGCTGTCCCCATAGGAGAATCCCCTTTTTGGTTCCAGGCAGAACCCTTTTTGGTTCTATGTAGAACTCTTTTGGGTTCATTATAGAACCCTCTGTTTAAAGGGTTCTACATGGAACTCAAAAGGGTTCTACCTGGAACCAAAACAGGTTCTTCAAAGGGTTCTCCTATGGGGACAGCCGAAGAACCATTTTAGGTTCTAGATAGCATTTTTTTCCTAAGAGCGTAGTAGTGATCATGGTCGAGAGTCTGTAGTTTAATGACACTATCTCTGTATCTCTATATGTGTCTGAAGGAGTTGTTCCCATGAGAAGGTCGTCTCCATGCTACAGGGCAGCGGTGCCATGCCCACCCTGGTCGTGGAGGAAGGCCCCCCCACCTTCACGCTAGCCGAGCCAGAGCAGCCAGGAGGGCCAGGTAGGGCGTCCCCGGGTGGAGGCGTGCCCCGCTCCCCAGTGCTCAACTCCCTGCAGTGGGTGGCTGAGATCCTGCCTCCCTCTATCAGGGTCCAGGGGCGCACCTTTGGACAGCAGCTGGAGCACCTGCTCACCATCCAGGAGAGATACACCATCTGCAAGGCCCTGGAGAGCTTCTTCCAGCATAGGTGAGGGGGAGGGAGGGAAGGATAAGAAGGGAGGTAGAGGGGGAGGGAGGGAAGGAAGGTGAGAGGGGTGGAGGATAGGAAGGGAGGAAGAGGGGGAGGGAGGGAAGGATAGGAAGGGAGGTAGAGGGGGAGGGAGGGAAGGATAGGAAGGGAGGTAGAGGGGGAGGGAGGGAAGGATAGGAACGGAGGTAGGAGGGAGGGAGGGAAGGATAGGAAATGAGGTAGAGGGGGAGGGAGGGAAGGATAGGAAGGGAGGTAGAGGGGGAGGGAGGGTAGAGGGGGAGGGAGGGAAGGATAGGACAGGAGGTAGAGGGGAAGGGAGGGAAGGATAGGAAGGGAGGTAGAGGGGGAGGGAGGGAGGGAAGGGAGGTAAAGGGGGGGTGAGGGAAGGATAGGGAGGGAGGTAGAGGGGAGGGAAGGGAGGGAAGGGAGGTAAAGGGGGAGGGTGGGAAGGATAGGAAGGGAGGTAGAGGGGAGGGAGGGAGGGAGGGAGGGAAGGGAGGTAAAGGAGGAGGGTGGGAAGGATAGGAAGGGAGGTAGAGGGGAGGGAGGGAGGGAAGGGAGGTAGAGGGGGAGGGTGGGAAGGATAGGAAGGGAGGTAGAGGGGGAGGGAGGGAAGGATAGGAAGGGAGGTAGAGGGGGAGGGGGAGGGAGGGAAGGTAGTTAGAGGGTGAGGGAGGGAAGGATAGGAAGGGAGGTAGAGGGGGAGCGAGGGAAGGATAGGTAGGGAGGGAGGTAGAGGGGGAGTGAGGGAAGAATAGGAAGGGAGGTAGCGGGGGAGGGATGGAAGGGAGGTAGAGGGGGAGGGAGGGAAGGGAGGTAGAGGGGGAGAGAGGGTAGGATAGGAAGGGAGGTAGCGGGGGAGGGATGGAAGGGAGGTAGAGGGGGAGGGAGGGAAGGATAGGAAGGGAGGTGGAGCGGGAGGGAGGGAAGGGAGGTAGAGGGGGAGGGTGGGAAGGATAGGAAAGGAGGTAGAGGGGGAGGGAGGGCAGGGAGGGAGGGAAGAAGAGGAAGGGAGGTCGAGGGGGAAGGTGGGAAGGATAGGAAGGGAGGTAGAGGGGAGTGAGGGAAGGGAGGTAGAGGGGGAGGGTGGGAAGGATAGGAAGGGAGGTAGAGGGGGAGGGTGGGAAGGACAGGAAGTGAGGTAGAGGGGGAGTGAGGGAAGGATAGGAAAGGAGATAGAGGGGGAGGGAGGGAGGGAAGGATAGTAAGGGAGATAGAGGGGGAGGGAAGGATAGGAATGGTGGTAGAGGGGGAGGGTGGGAAGGGTAGGAAGGGAGGTAGTATGAGAAAGTGAGAAATCAGAGAAAGAAACTAAATATGTTGAGAGATTGAAAGAGAGATTGAGAGTGAAAGAAGAGATAACCTACTGGTTTGAGAGAACATGGTACAGAAACTTCAGCCCTATAATTACGCTGTCTATAGTAAGTTACCATCATTTTCTCTTTATGCAATGTTCTGTAAGACCACTGTATTAGCATGACCGATGATTAGACAGCCAGAATACCCTAACCCTGCCCCCTCCTACGTGGCAACAGGAATGTTGACACTCTGATTGTGGACGTGTTCCCGGTGTTGGACACGCCAGCCAAGCAGGTGATCTGGCGGTTTGTCTACCAGCTTCTGACCTACGAAGAACAGGAGCACTGCCAGAGCAAGATTTCACGTTTCCTCGGTTACAAGGCTGCAGGTGGGTTGTGGGAAGAGTGGTTGTGTGTGTGCTTATGTGAGTAAATGTGATATCTACGTGTACATTTGTGATTTTGGTGGGTGAATGTGTGAATGTGAAAGACAACGTAAATTTGTGATTGTGCCAGTGTGTCTGCGTGTGTGTGTACACTGACATACACACGCTGTGTGTATTCTAGCGCCAGCCCCCCCACCTGAGCCAGAGCCCGCCCCCGAGCCCCATCGCCGTAGCAGCTCCATGAGAGTGACAGGAACCGCCTACAGGGCCAGCATGCGTGGGCGGAGCTCTGACGACCTCATCATCGGCACTCACCTGGGGATGGGTACTTGCGTTTGTCTTTGTCCTTCATCATCATATTCATCACCAGTAGAAGTAGCACCATCATTACTATCAGTGGCAATATCATCGTCATCATCGTCATCATTATTATCACCATCATCATCAGTATTGTCAGAAGTAGCATGAAATATATATTTCTGACACTAGGTGGAGCTTTTGCTTAAACCTACCCAGTCAAGTGAATGGGTATGGAGAAAGACATCTTTTTTTGGAATGCCTGAAACCTAATGCAGCATGTTTCCTGTAGGGATCCGTACTGATCCAGTGGAGATGGGGATGAGGCTGGCTCCAGGAGAGAGACAGTCAGGAGACGGGACGTCCCTCCCAGAGACCCCCAACAACCTCACCAACGTGGGTACCCAAGTGAGACTGAGAGAAGTGGTCCTGTGTGGCTCAGTCGGTAGAGCATGGCGCTTGCAACGCCAAGCGTCGTGGGTTCGATTCCCGCTGGGGCCACCCATATGTAAAAGTAGTGGCCCCAGCCGACTTGTAAGTCGCTTTGGACAAAAGCGTCTGCTAAATGGGATATATTAGAATGAGGATGACTAAAACAGTGCTCACTAGTCCAGGTCTGCATCTTTTTCTTCTGGTCCAGCACTATAAAACACACTGGCTTCAATTACTCAAGAACCCCTAGTGGCTCATTAATTCAAGCAGGTGTGTCACTGTCAGGCTGAAACAAAAGCCTGTACACTAATTGGCTCTTGGGAACTAGGACTAGTGACCACTGATCTAGGTTGTTTCCTCTTATCTTCTGGCTTTTATCTCGTCTACCTGAGTCGTTATGAAAAGGCATATCTTCTCTCTGTCTAGCTGTCTGCGGTGTATGCTGAGCTGGAGAACGTGTACTCGGGGAAGAGGTCCAAGTCTCTGAAGGCTCGCGCTCCTCCTCCGGCGGACAGTCTGGTAGAGCTGGAGGTCCTTGAACACGCAGGCTCTCCGTCCATGCACGCTAACACAGGTATCTACTCCAACCAGTAACACTTTACTTGAAGTGTTGTTAATCATGACGCATCCAGGAAAATGTGGTTAAAATTACGTCATTAGGGCCTCTCGAGTGGCGCAGTGGTCTAAGGCTGTGTAACTAGAGATTCTGGGTTCGAGTCCAGGCTCTGTCGCAGCTGCCCGCGATCAGGAGACCCGTGGGGCGCGGCACAATTGGCCCAGCGTCGTCCGGGTTAGGGGAAGTCCTTGAGCACTAGTCACCATCGAGCACTAGCGAGTTCTGTGGTGGGCCGGCGCAGTGCACGCTGACACGGTCGCCAGTTGTACCTCTGACACATTGGTGCGACTGGCTTCCGGGTTAAGTGGGCATTGTGTCAAGAAGCAGTGCGGCTTGTTTGGGTTGTGTTTCGGAGGATGCACTGCTCTCGACCTTCGCCTCTCCCGAGTCCGCATGGGAGTTGCAGCGATGAGACAAGACTGTAACTACCAATTGGATACCAGGAAATTGGGGAGAAAAAGGGATTAAAAAATATTACATTATTACAAACAGGTTGAAATCTGGTTAAAATAACGTCACTACAAACAGGTTGAAATCTGGTTAAAATAACATCATTAGAAACAGGTTGAAATGTGAATTGCAGCTTGCCTGACACATGTAGTCTTCTAGTTTGAGTTGAGTCCACCTATCTCTCTGTTAGTCAGTGGAGTGTGAATATGTTCATAAACACAGGTTAGCTACTGGGTATAAAAACATCCAACCAAATAGTTAGAACAGCAGAAATGAATAGACCATGTATTGTGCATCAGCGTGATCTACAACAATTGGTCAATAGAATAGTTAGATCAATGTAATGGTAGATGTTCTTCTCTACAGGAGCAGTGATGTCATTGTTCCTCTCCACAGGTAGCCGTAAGGGCCCCCCACCACCTCCCTCCGCCTGGCAGGAGCCCCTCCCTAGCCCCCCTGCCCCGGTCCAGTTCTACCCCCCAGGTCTCACCTCCCAGACCAGTGCCGAGTCTAACCCCTACATCAGCCTAGACAGCCCCCCTCCCTCGCCGCCCGACTACCCTGCCAGCCCACCCTCTCACGCCCGTCTCAATAAGAGGCGCTACACTTTCTCTCATCCGCCGCGCTCCTCTGATACAGACCGGTTCCTGGACGCACTGAGCGAACAGCTGGGTCAGAGGGTCGCCATTGTAGACGACTTCCTGTCACCCGAAAACGACTATGAGGAGGTAGGGTCGTATAGATGCACATCTGTATAGAGCATTATATGGTTGATTATGATATGTTTGACAAAGACAGCAAGCTGCTTGTCCTGCATGACTTAGTGATTACTTATATATATATATATATATATATATATATATACAGTTGAAGTCAGAAGTTTACATACACTTAGGTTGGAGTCATTAAAACTCGTTTTTCAACCACTCCACAAATTTCTTGTTAACAAACTATAGTTTTGGCAAGCCGGTTAAAACGTCTACTTTGTGCATGACACAAGTAATTTTTCCAGCAGTTTTTAACAGACAGATTATTTCAGTTATAATTCACTGTATCACAATTCCAGTGGGTCAGAAGTTTACATACACTAAGTTGACATACACTGTGCCTTTAAACAGCTTGGAAAATTCCAGAAAATTATGTCATGGCTTTAGAAGTTTCTGATAGGCTAATTGACATCCATTGAGTCAATTGGAGGTGTATCTGTGGATGTATTTCTCAAGGCCTACCTCAAACTCATTGCTTCTTTGCTTGACATCATGGGAAAATCAATAGAAATCAGCCAATACCTCAGAAAATAAATTCTAGACCTCCATAAGTCTGGTTCATCCTTGAGAGCAATTTCCAAACGCCTGAAGTTACCACGTTCATCTGTACAAACAATAGTACGCAAGTATAAACACCATGGGACCACGCAGCCGTCATACCGCTCAGGAACTAGACGCATTCTGTCTCCTAGAGATGAACGTACTTTGGTGCAAAAAGTGCAATCAATCAATCCCAGAACAACAGCAAAGGAACTTGTGAAGATGCTGGAGGAAACAGATACAAAAGTATCTATATCCACAGTAAAATGAGTACTATATTGACATAATGTGAAAGTCCGCTCAGCAAGGAAGAAGCCACTGCTCCAAAACCGCCATAAAAAAGCCAGACTACGGTTTGCAACTGCAAATGGGGACAAAGATCAAACTTTTTGGAGAAATGTCATCTGGTCTGATGAAACAAAAATAGAACTGTTTGGCCCTAATAACCATCATTATGTTTGAAGGAAAAAGGGGGCGGCTTGCAAGCCGAAGAACCCCATCCCAACCGTGAAGCATGGGGGTGGCAGCATCATGTTGTGGGGTGCTTTGCTGCAGGAGGGACTGGTGCACTTCACAAAATAGATGGCATCAAGTGGAAGGAAAATGTTGTGGATATATTGAAGCAGCATCTCAAGACATCAGTCAGGAAATTAAAGCTTGGTCGCAAATGGGTCTTCCAAATGGACAATGACCCCAAGCATACTTCCAAAGTTGTGGCAAAATGGCTTAAGGACAACAAAGTCAAGGTATTTGAGTGGCCATCACAAAGCCCTGACCTCAATCCCATAGAAAATGTGTGGGCAGAACTGAAAAAGCGTGTGCGAGCAAGGAGGCCTACAAACCTGACTCAGTTACACCAGCCCTGTCAAGGGGAATGGGCCAAAATTCACCCAACTTATTGTGGGAAGCTTGTGGAAGGCTGCCCAAAACGTTTAACCCAAGTTAAACAATTTAAAGGCAATGCTACCATATACTAATTGAGTGTATGTAAACTTCTGACCCACTGGGAACGTGATGAAAGAAATAAAAGCTGAAAAAAATCATTCTCTCTACTATTATTCTGACATTTCACATTTTTAAAATAAAGTGGTGATCCTAACTGACCTAAAACAGGGAATTTTTACTAGTATTAAATGTCAGGAATTGTGAAAAACTGAGTTTAAATGTATTTGGCTAAGGTGTATGTAAACTTCTGACTTCTACTGTGTATATATATATATATATGTACACATGTGTATATATATATATGTGTGTATATACAGTGGGGAGAACAAGTATTTGACACACTGACGATTTTGCAGGTTTTCCTACTTACAAAGCATGTAGAGGTCTGTAATTTTTATCATAGGTACACTTCAACTGTGAGAGACGGAATCTAAAACAATAATCCAGAAAATCACATTGTATGAATTTTAAGTCATTCATTTGTATTTTATTGCATGACATAAGTATTTGATCACCTACCAACCAGTAAGAATTCCGGCTCTGTTTGTTTTTCTTTAAGAATCCCTGCTGTTCTCCACTCATTACCTGTATTAACTGCACCTGTTTGAACTCGTTACCTGTACAAAAGACACCTGTCCACACACTCAATCAAACAGACTCCAACCTCTCCACAATGGCCAAGACCAGTGAGCTGTGTAAGGACATCAGGGATAAAATTGTAGACCTGCACAAGGCTGGGATGGGCTACAGGACAATAGGCAAGCAGCTTGGTGAGAAGGCAACAACTGTTTGCGCAATTATTAGAAAATGGAAGTTCAAGATGACGGTCAATCACCCTCAGTCTGGGGCTCCATGTAAGATCTCACCTCTTGGGGCATCAATGATCATGAGGAAGGTGAGGGATCAGCCCAGAACTACACGTCAGGACCTGGTCAATGACCTGAAGAGAGCTGGGACCACAGTCTCAAAGAAAACCATTAGTAACACACTACGCCATCATGGATTAAAATCCTGCAGCGCACGCAAGGTCCCCCTGCTCAAGCCAGCACATGTCCAGGCCCATCTGAAGTTTGCCAATGACCATCTGGATGATCCAGAGGAGGAATGGGAGAAGGTCATGTGGCGTGATAAGACACAAATAGAGCTTTTTGGTCTAAACTCCACTCGGCGTGTTTGGAGGAAGAAGAAGGATGAGTACAACCCCAAGAACACCATCCCAACTGTGACGCATGGAGGTGGAAACATCATTCTTTGGGGATGCTTTTCTGCAAAGGGGACAGGACGACTGCACCGTATTGAGGGGAAGATTGATGGGGCCATGTATCGCGAGATCTTGGCCAACAACCTCCTTCCCTCAGTAAGAGCATTGAAGATGGGTCGTGGCTGGGTCTTCCAGCATGACAACGACCCGAAACACACAGCCAGGGCAACTAAGGAGTGGCTCCGTAAGAAGCATCTCAAGGTCCTGGAGTGGCCTAGCCAGTCTCCAGACCGGAACCCAATAGAAAATCTTTGGAGGGAGTTGAAAGTTCGTATTGCCCAGTGACAGCCCCGAAACCTGAAGGATCTGAAGAAGGTCTGTATGGAGGAGTGGGCCAAAATCCCTGCTGCAGTGTGTGCAAACCTGGTCAAGAACTACAGGAAATGTATGGTCTCTGTAATTGCAAACAAAGGTTTCTATACCACATATTAAGTTCTGCTTTTATGATGTATTAAATACTTATGTCATGCAATAAAATGCAAATGAATTACTTAAAAATCATACAATGTGATTTTCTGGATTTTTGTTTTAGATTCCGTCTCTCACAGTTGAAGTGTACCTATGATAAAAATGTACAGACCTCTACATGCTTTGTAAGTAGGAAAACCTGCAAAATCGGCAGTGTAATCAAATACTTGTTCTCCCCACTGTATGTGTGTGTGTGTGTGTGTGTGTGTGTGTGTGTGTATATATGTATATATATAAATAAACAAAAAATCTGTTTTAAGTGAGAAGTAGGCATTGGTTTGAAGCCGAAAAAGAAAGGAAATTCACAAGCACATCAATGCCTACTCCACCCATGCTCTACCAAGGTTTTCCAGCACCACAATGCCTACTCCACCCATGCTCTACCAAGGTTTTCCAGCACCACAATGCCTACTCCACCCATGCTCTACCAAGGTTTTCCAGCACACAGCTTTGACCTACTACTGTAGGTATGCTGGTCTATTTTACTTTAAAGAACGTGTATGCAGGTTTCTTAGGATTCAAACCTTCTCAAACATTCTAATTCCTACTCTTAGAGGAGGTGCTCCCACAATAATGTGATTTGGGCCAGCAGGTAGCCTAGTGCTTAGAGCGTTGGACTAGTAACCGAAAGGTTGCAAGATCGAATCCCTGAGCTGACAAGGTAATAATCTGTCGTTTTGCCCCTGAACAAGGCAGTTAACCCACTGTTCCTAGGCCATCATTGAAAATAAGAATTTGTTCTTAATTGACTTGCCTAGTTAAATAAAGATAACATTTTTTAAAATGTGTACCGTGTACAGGTTAAAGTATTGGATTCTTCACACACCACACTAATCCCACTCCACTACCTTTTTAAGGTCCAAAAGTATTGGGAGAATGACACATTTTGTCATGTGACTTGTTAGTGTTACAAGGTCTCAGGTGTGAATGGGGAGCAGGTGTGTTAAATTTGGTGTCATCGCTCTCACACTCCCTCATACTGACTGGTCACTGGAAGTTCAACATGGCACCTCATGGCAAAGAACTCTCTGAGGATCTGAAAAAAATAATTGTTGCTCTACATAAAGATGGCCTGGGCTATAAGAAGACCAAGACCCTGAAACTGAGCTGCAGCACGGTGGCCAAGACCATACAGCGGTTTAACTGGACAGGTTCCACTCAGAACAGGCCTCGCCATGGTCGACCAAAGAAGTTGAGTGCATGTGCTCAGCTTCATATCCAGAGGTTGTCTTTGGGAAATAGACGTATGAGTGCTGCCAGCATTGCTGCAGAGGTTGAAGGGGTGGGGGGTCAGCCTGTCAGTGCTCAGACCATACGTCGTACACTGCATCAAATTGCTCTGCATGGCTGTCGTCCCAGAAGGAAGCCTCTTCTAAAGATGATGCACAAGAAAGCCCACAAACAGATTGCTGAAGACAAGCAGACTAAGGACATGGATTACTGGAACCATGTCCTGTGGTCTGATGAGACCAAGATAAACTTATTTGGTTCAGATGGTGTCAAGCGTGTGTGGCGGCAACCAGGTGAGGAGTACAAAGACAAGTGTGTCTTGCCTACAGTCAAGCATGGTGGTGGGAGTGTCATGGTCTGGGGCTGCATGAGTGCTGTTGGCACTGGGGAGCTACAGTTCATTGAGGGAACCATGAATGCCAACATGTACTGTGACATACTGAAGCAGAGCATGATCCCCTCCCTTCGGAGACTGGGCCGCAGGGCAGTATTCCAACATGTTAACGACCCCAAACACACCTCCAAGACGACCACTGCCTTGCTAAAGAAGCTGAGGGTAAAGGTGATGGACTGGCTAAGCATGTCTCCAGACATAAACCCTATTGAGCATCTGTGGGGCATCCTCAAACGTCGTCATGGAGGAGTGGAAGAGGACTCCAGTGGCAACCTGTGAAGCTCTGGTGAACTCCATGCCCTAGAGGGTTAAGGCAGTGCTGGAAAATGATGGTGGACACACAAAATATTGACACTTTGGGCCCAATTTGGACATTTTCACTTAGGGGTGTACTCACTTTTGTTGCCAGCGGTTTAGACATTAATGGCTGTGTGTTGAGTTATTTTGAGGGGACAGCAAATTTACACTGTTATACAAGCTGTACACTCACTACTTTACATTGTAGCAGTGTCATTTCTTCAGTGTTGTCACATGAAAAGATATACTCAAATATTTACAAAAATGTGAGGGGTGTACTCACTTTTGTGATATACTGTATATATACTGAGTATACACAACATTAAGAACACATGCTCTTTCAATTTCATAAACTGACCAGGTGAATCCAGGTGAAAGCTATCATTCCTAATGGGGCTGTTCCTAATGTTTGGTATACTCAGTGTGTGTGTATACAGTACCAGTCAAAAGTATGGACATGTCTACTCATTCAAGGGTTTTCTTTATTTTTTATATTTTCTACATTGTAGAATAGTGAAGACATCACAACTATGAAATAACACATATGGAATCATGTAGTAACAAAAAAAGTGTTAAACAAATCAAAATATATTTTATATTTGAGATTCTTCAAAGTAGTCACCCTTTGTCTTGATGACAGCTTTGCACACTCTTGGCATTCTCTCAACCAGATACACCTGGAATGCTTTTCCAACAGACTTAAAGGAGTTCCCACATATGCTGAGCACTTGTTGGCTACTTTTCCTTCACTCTGCGTTCCGACTCATCCCAAACCATCTCAATTTGATTGAGGTTGGGTGATTGTGGAGTCCTGGTCATCTGATGCAGCACTCCATCACTCTCCTTCTTGATAAAATAGCCCTTACTCAGCCTGGAGGTGTGTTGGGTCATTGTTCTGTTGAAAAACAAATGATAGTCCCCCTAAGTCCAAACCAGATCGGATGGTGTATCGCTGCAGAATGCTGTGGTAGGCATGCTGGTTAAGTGTGCCTTAAAGTTCTTGACATTTTCCGTATTGACTGACCATGTCTGAAAGTAATGATGGACTGTCGTTTCTCCTTGCTTATTTGAGCTGTTCTTGCCATAATATGGACTTGGTAGGGCTATCTTCTGTAATGGGGCTATCTTCTGTAATAGGGCTATCTTCTGTATACCCCCCCCCCCCCCCCCCCCCCCCCCCCCACCACCACCCACCTACCTTGTCACAGCACAGCTGATTGGCTCGAACACATTATGGAGGAAAGAAATTCCACAAATGAACTTTTGAGAAAAAGGTCATCTGATGCAGCACTCCATCACTCTCCTTCTGACTCAGCCTGGAGGTGTGTTGGTCATTGTCCTGTTGAAAAACAAATGATAGTCCCACTCTCCTTCTTACTCAGCCTGGAGGTGTGTGGGTCATTGTCCTGTTGAAAAACACATGATAGTCCCACTCTCCTTCTTACTCAGCCTGGAGGTGTGTGGGTCATTGTCCTGTTGAAAAACACATGATAGTCCCAGTAAGCGCAAACCAGATGGGATGGCGTATTGCTGCAGAGTACTGTGGTAGCCATGCTGGTCAAGTGTTCCTTGAATTTAAAAAAAAATCACTGACAGTGTCACCAGCAGAGCACCATCACACCTCCTCCTCAATGCTTCATGGTGGGAACCACACATGCGGAGATCATCCATTCACCTACTCCGCGTCTCACAAAGACACAGCGGTTAGAACCAAAAATCTCAAATTTGGACTCATCAGACCAAAGGACAGATTTTTACCATGTCCATTGCTCATGTTTCAAAGTTCTTGCAATTTTCCGGATTGACTGACACCAGACCCAGGACAACAAATTATGTGAGACAAAACACTTATTTTTTAATCATTTGAATTGCAAGTTACATTTTCGAAAGACACCTTTTGAGTGTGGAAATGCTGTGTAATTTTCTATAATTACCTTCTGGTTTAAAAACCAGAGGAATGTTTTTTTCTAAGCAACCTGCATAAACATTGTTTGAAGTACAATAGGCCAATATACTGTAGATACTGTGGTAGGTCAAATCTATATGCTGGAAAACCTTGGTAGAGCATGGGTGGAGTAGGCATTGTGGTGCTCATGTGCATTTCTTTTTTGGCTTCAGGCCAATACCTACTTTTCACTTAAAATATTGTTTTTCTGTTTTTAGTATATATCATTTGTGTGTTTCTATTGAGAAACTCTACCGTAAAGCACATAAGACTATAAATTACACTGGATCAATGGGCCAAGCCTTAATGAATCTATGTGATTGGTGGTAATGCCAGGATGTTGTCCAGATGAGCTTCCCAGATGATGAGGATGAGGATGAGGAGGTGGAGGTGGATGATGAAGATGGAGATGGGGGTTTCATAATACCCCCTGAGCTGAGCAGCCCCAGCGAGTGCCAGGGCAGCAGCGGAGAGGACGCCTCCTCCCTCACCTACTCCTCCTCCTCCGAACACATACCCCCTCCCCCCATGACTCCCCCGCCACCTCCGCCCATCCAATTCAATGATCCTCCTCTACCCCCAAGCTATACCGCCACCCCTGAACAGTCTCCCAGAATACAACTGCCTTTCCGCCGCCACCACGGGCCACCTCCGCCCCCTCCTCCTCGCTCCAACCCACCACCCAAACGCCAGTCCATTCACAAGGTGCTTCCCACCCGGGAGGACCTGCTAGCCCATTCTGCAATGCAGGAACAAAATGCGTACCAGGAGCAACAAGCTTACCAGGAACAACAAGCTTACCAGGACCAACAAACTTACCAGGACCAACAAGTGCAACAAGCGTACCAGGAGCGACAAGTGTACCAGGAGCAACGAGCATTCCAGAAGCAACAAGCGTTTCAGGAACAAAAAGCTTACCAGGAGCAACAAGCACAACAAGCGCACCAGGAGCGACAAGCGTACCAGGAACAACAAGCTTACCAGGAGCAACAAGCACATCAAGCGCACCAGGAGCGACAAGCATTCCAGGAGCAACAAGCACATCAAGAACAACAAGCGTTACAGAAGCATCAATCATATCAGGAGCAACAAGCGTACCAGGAGCAAAGTATTTACCAGGGGCACCAGTCACTGCCTGCCCAGTCCTCGCACAAAGCACACCCTCTGCAGCAGCTTCACCAGTCCCTGCCCCCCCTCCCCTCTCCAGAGGCAGCCCACACCCATCCAGACCTCCCAAACCACCCAGACCCCTCACTCTACCAGATGCACCAAGCTCAACAACAGACTCGTCGTCAGAGCCGTCGTCAGTCTCACTCAGCCACATCACCTTACAATCCTCCAGCCCATTCCCCTGTCCATCCAGATCAACAGAGTCAGTACTCGGAGGCAATCTATCAGAGTATTCATACACAGTCACATCACTCATCCATGGAGCGCCTTCAGCAAGCTCATCAGGTCCAGCAGCACCACTCCTCCATGGAGCTCCTTCACCAAGCTCAGCAGGTCCAGCAGCACCACTCCTCCATGGAGCTCCTTCACCAAGCTCATCAGGTCCAGCAGCACCACTCCTCCATGGAGCTCCTTCACCAAGCTCAGCAGGTCCAGCAGCACCACTCCTCCATGGAGCTCCTTCACCAAGCTCAGCAGGTCCAGCAGCACCACTCCTCCATGGAGCTCCTTCACCAAGCTCAGCAGGTCCAGCAGCCCCACTCCTCCATAGAATTCCTTCACCAAGCTCAACAAGACCAGCAGCACCACTCGTCCATGGAGCTCCTTCACCAAGCTCATCGGGTCCAGCAGCACCACTCCTCCATGGAACTTCTTCACCAACCTCACCACTCATCCACAGAGCTCCTTCACCAAGCTCATCAGATCCAGCAGCACCTCTCATCCACGGAGCTCCTTCACCCAGCTCATCAGATCCACCAAGATCAGCCTGCATCACTACCAGTACATCTGGATCAGGAGATCCACCAGTCTCTTCAGAGCCATCAGACTCACCCATCTTCCCAGGCCAGCCACCAGGGTCAACAGACTCGTCAATCTCTCAAGTCTCATCGCACTCACCAGCCATCCCCCCAGCGTCCCCACTCCATCCAGCAGACTTACCACCACACTCCCCAGATCCAGCACATCCACCACCAGGTCCCTCCCCAGCCCACTCAGCCAGAGCTCCATCAGATCCACCTAATCCACCAGCCCATCCAGCAGCGCCACCACCCCCAGCCCACCCTGTCCACCTTCCAGCCCCTTCCACCCCACCAGCCCACCCTGTCCACCTTCCAGCCTCTGCCCCAACACCAACCCCACCAAACCCACCAGGTCCACCCCTCCAACCAGGGTCGTCCTCAGTCCCAGCCTTCTCAGCGGCTATTCAGTCAATCCCAGTCTCACCACCACTCCCACTCCCACCACCAACCCCTGCCCCAACCTCAGGCCAAGCAGCATTCCCAGTCCCAGAATAACTTGGACCAGTTGGGGAAACAGGAGCCCCCTCCTCCTCCGCCCCTGCCCCCTCCTGGAACCCCTCCTCCGCTGCCTCGCCCAGGCCTTCCGAGGATGGACTCCAATCATATGAGTGTAAAGAGGCTGCGCTGGGAACAGGTGGAGAACTCTGAGGGCACCATCTGGGGACAGGTGAGTTAGTCACATATTGGATAGATGAGTTAGTCAGCATTGAGACAGGTGAGTTAGTCAGGATTGGGACAGGTATGTCAGCCACAGTTTGGACTGGAGTTAGTCAGGGTTTGGACAGATGTGTTAGTCAGGGTGGGAAAGGTGAACTTTGTTAGGTGAAGTTGGATGGGGACAGGTAAGTTAGTCAGGATTGGGACAGGTATGTCAGCCACAGTTTGGACTGGAGTTAGTCAGGGTTTGGACAGGTTAGTTGGTCAGGGTTGCGACAGCTGAGTTAGTCAAGGTTGGGACAGTTGAGTAGTCAAGGTTAGAACAGGTGAGTTAGTCAGGGTTGCGACAGCTGAGTTAGTCAAGGTTGGGACAGGTGAGTAGTCAAGGTTAGAACAGGTGAGTTAGTCAGGGTTGCGACAGCTGAGTTAGTCAAGGTTGGGACAGGTGAGTAGTCAAGGTTAGAACAGGTGAGTTAGTCAGGGTTGCGACAGCTGAGTTAGTCAAGGTTGGGACAGGTGAGTAGTCAAGGTTAGAACAGGTGAGTTAGTCAGGGTTGGGTCAGCTGAGTTAGTCAACGTTAGAACAGGTGAGTTAGTCAGGGTTGCGACAGCTGAGTTAGTCAGGGTTGCGACAGCTGAGTTAGTCAAGGTTGGGACAGGTGAGTTAGTCAAGGTTAGAACAGGTGAGTTAGTCAGGGTTGGGTCAGGTTTTTTGATTTACAACAGTTCCGTAAAAAAATAAAATAAGCAGTCAATTTCTGAAATGACAAGCATTAGCTTGAACTTAATGAGTAGACGGTGCATAATGTACATAATGCCTGTTTTTAATCTGGGTGTTGCAGTTGGGGGAGGATTCGGATTATGACAAACTGAATGACATGGTGAAGTATCTGGATCTGGAACTGCACTTTGGGACACAAAAGAACCCCAGTGAGTATAATGTGCCCACGTGTGTATGTGAACGGGGCTGTTTGTGTGTATACATGCATAATGCATATGTTAGTGTGCATACAGTATGTTTGCACATACTGTACGTTCTTTCCACAAAACCATGTACATACCACCACCAGTCAGTTCTTGCCTAGTGTGTCTAATATGACTACTTCTTCATCTTGAGCAATGTGTGTGAAGCCCACCATGGTTTTGATTTGCTTTTGATCAGTGGTCCCTCTGACGAATGACAGCAGCGTTACCGCCATAGGCACTTCACTGACCCATTTAAGTCCAATACTTGAAATTATGTATAAAAAATAAAGTACATTGAAAATCCTGATATGGACATTTTCTGCTCCTTTAGCAGTCTCTTTCTCCCTTGATCTTTGTCTTCACACTCTTCCTTTCTGCCTCTCCCTCTCTGTGTCAATCACTTTGTCTTTCTGCCTCTTCTCATGTTTCTCTGTTTCCCTCGTGTTTCCCACATGATGTTCTGTGTCAGTTTCTCTTCCAGACCCAGCCCCTCAGTCGGAGACCTTCAAGAAGAAAGACGTAGTTGAGATTCTGTCCCATAAGAAGGCCTACAACGCATGTAAGTATGAGAGTGGAGAACGCGAGGAGGACGCTACATTGTTCCAGGCTGTGTTACACTGCACTTCAGATCTTATGTTATTGTTCTAATATAGTCTGTGTTGACTGAAACCATGAGACTATGTTACACTGTTACTGTGGCCTCGGGTATTTGACCCTTTGATCTCTTGACCCCTGACCTCCAGCCATCCTGATTGCCCACCTGAAGCTGTCCCCGGGCGAACTACGCCAGGTGCTGATGACCATGGCCACAGAGCGGCTGGAGCCGACCCACATCAAGCAGTTGCTGCTGTACGCCCCCGACGCAGAGGAGGTCAAGCAGTATGAACAGTACAGCGAGGACCCAGCCAAACTCAGCGAGCCTGACCAGTTTGTACTACAGGTACTGGGCCTAGACTGCAGAGAGGAGGCTCAGCAATTTAAAAAAAAATGTAACCTTTATTTAACCAGATAGGCCAGTTGAGAACACGTTCTCATTTACAACTGTGACCTGGCCAAGATAAAGCAAAGCAGTGCGACACAAACAACACAGAGTTACACATGTAATAGACAAACGTACAGTCAAAGTTTGGGGGATCTTTATGGATGTATTTGTGTTGTTTTGTTGTGCTATACTGTGGGTGAAAGTAGTAGTAGTAGTACTCAGTGGTGTAAAGTACTTAAGTAAAAATACTTCAAAGTACTACATAAGTCGTTTTTTGTATATTTGTACTTTACTTGACTATTTATATTTTTGACAACTTTTACTTTTACTTCACTACATTCCCAAAGAAAATGATGTACAGGAAAATAGTCTAATTCACACACAACATCCCTGGTCATCCCTACTGCCTCTGGTCTGGTTCACTTTATATAAGGAATTTGAAGTGTATTTACACTTTTACTTTGAATGTTGATACTTAAGTATATTTTAGCAATGGCATTTCCTTTTGATACTGTTAGGTTCTAATTCTCAGAGTAAAAACACAATGGACACTATGAAAGCGCAAACTAAGTTTATTCTTCCCAGAGGATCAATACAGCCGCATTAGACAAAGAGACAAAGACGTTGTTTACACAAGCACTGATATTTAACCCTTCCTCATTGGCTGAGTCTCCTCCTACACATCTGAACGAACATTGTATCTTTACTGATACACTTTTCTTTCTCTCTTAACGTGACCTCACCTGACCTCGACCCCCTTCATCACTAATCCATGGCTCTCTCCCCTTGTCAATGCCTGCCACATGATCACTTTCCCTGCACTCAGCACATTCCAAGCTTAATCGCACACACCATATACCTTCCTCCTACAGACAACCATTAACTTCTGGTGTAGACCCTCTAAACCTAAGCACTCAATATTTCAATAGGATACCTGATAATTAACCCTATCCAAAGTTTAGGAGTTAGTACCCAGAATCCATCAATACTCGAGTCTCAAAATTCAAAGTTAAAGTATAAATACATTTAAAAAACCAGACGGCATCATTTTCTTGTTTTTGTTTTTTTTACGGATAGTCAGGGGCACTTCCAACACTCATCATTTACAAACTAAGCATTTGTGTTACTTAAGTATATTTTAGCAATGACATTTACTTTTGATACTTAAGTATATTTAAAACCAAATACCTTAGACTTTAACTTTAACTGATTTTCTATCTTTACTTTTAGTCAAGTATGAAAATTGGGTACTAGTATTAGTAGTGGTAGTGGTAGTAGTAGTAATAGTAGTAGTAGTAGTAGTGGTAGTAGTAGTAGTATAATTAGTTGTTGTTGTAGTAATAGCAGCAGCAGTAGTAGTAGTAGTAATAGAAGTAGTAGTAGTAGTAGTGGCAGCAGAAGTAGTAGTAGTAATAGAAGTAGTAGTAGTGGCAGCAGAAGTAGTAGTAGTAATATAAGTAGTAGTAGTAATAGAAGTAGTAATAGTAGTGGCAGCAGAAGTAGTAATAGAAGTAGTAGTAGTAATAGAAGTAGTAATAGTAGTGTCAGCAGAAGTAGTAGTAGTAATAGAAGTAGTAGTAGTAATAGAAGTAGTAGTAGTAATAGAAGTAGTAGTAGTAGGGTTTGTTGGTTGCTCACAGTCATAGAATGAGAGTTTGGTTATGTGTAGGTGTTGTTGCTGGTTTTCTGTTTCCTCGTTTGTAATTGTGTGCCTTTGCGTGTGTGTGTGTGTGTGTGTGTGTGTGTGTATGCATAATGTCATAGATGCTGTCAGTACCAGAGTACAAGACTCGTCTGAGAAGCCTCCACTTCAAAAGCACCCTGCAGGAGAAGACAGAGGAGATGAGGGGCGGCTACGACTGCATCTACAACGCCTCCATGGAGCTCAAGACCAGCAAGAAACTGGCCAAGATACTGGAGGTATACAGTTATGTACTCTGACATGTACAATCACTAGGAAGAGCAATGCAACTTCTTCAACTTGAACTTGTCACCCGCCAGCATGATTCTGATAAGAGAAAACCAACAACAGTCTCATTCGGTGCTAAGAATGGAGAGAATGGAAATGCATTTGTTTGGCTTTACCAATGTTTTAGCTTGAGCCACAGATACACCAGGAAGTTAAGGATCGACAGCAGCCCAAACACCTAAACAGCAATGAACAGGATGTTTTCACTTTTATTCCCTGAGTGGAAAATATAGTGTTATTGTGGGTAATGTTCAGCCCTAAAGTGGTAATGTTGCTGTTTCAATCCTAAACTAAATGCAAGCTATATGCTAACTGTGTCAAATGTTTCCTTAGTTTGTGCTGGCGATGGGGAACTATCTGAACAACGGTCAGCCTAAGACCGGCAACAAAACCACCGGGTTTAAGATCAACTTCCTCACTGAGGTAAGCTCCTCATGGACATTTCTTTACTTCACTGTTGTTACTTCACTGTTGTTAACCCACGGACACTGTTACTAATGCACTACTGTTTCTTGTAGCTCGGCACCACAAAAACAGTGGATGGGAAATCTACGTTTCTGCACATCCTTGTCAAGTCACTGTGTCTTCACTTTCCCAACGTCCTGGATTTTGCCAAGGACCTCACCACGGTTCCCCTGGCAGCCAAAGGTAAACTGAGTAGCAGTTTCTTCATGTGTGCATTTTCTTTTGTGTGTCGGGTGTAGTGTTTCATGTACAGCATGTTGTGTTACATGTAATGTTTACCTATTGCGTGTAAATGAATAGATTAAATATGTAATCCTGTTTTTCCATAAGCACTCTTCCACCTTTGTTCTTCCCCCTGCTCTTTCTTTCTTTCTTTCTTTCTTTCTTTCTTTCTTTCTTTCTTTCTTTCTTTCTCTCTTTCTTTCTTTCTTTCTTTCTTTCCTTCTTTCTTTCTTTCTTTCTTTCTCCCATCTCACTCTCTCACTCTCTGTAGTGAACCAGAGGACCATCACATCTGACCTGAACGACCTTCACACCACTATCCAGGACATCCGATCTGCCTGCCAGAAAATGCCTGCTACAGCAGATGACCGCTTCGCTGCAGTCATGAGTGTATCTTTCACAACTAACCTGAGAGAGAGAGATTCATTACATCATTCATTACAGGCTTCTATATTCACAGGTGAGAGAGAGAGAGAGAGAGAGAGAGAGAGAGAGAGAGAGAGAGAGAGAGAGAGAGAGAGAGAGAGAGAGAGAGAGAGAGAGAGAGAGAGAGAGAGAGAGAGAGAGAGAGAGAGAGAGAGAGAGAGAGAGAGAGAGAGAGAGAGAGAGAGAGAGAGAGAGAGAGAGAGAGAGAGAGAGAGAGAGAGAGATTCATTACATAATTCATTATAGGTTTCTATATTCACAGGTGTGAGAGTATGCATACTGTAAAATAGCCCTTTACATGGGTGTCTCTCACCCCATCCACCACCAATATGTACTGTAGCTCCTACCTCTGGCTGTTGTATCCTTGACTTCCCTATGAGCAGGGCTTCCTGGAGAACATCCACCCAGCACTACAGTCTCTGGAGTCCCTGCAGCAGAGGGCCATGGAGGAGTGGTCCAAGACAGCCTCCTTCTTCGGAGAGGACAGCCAAGCCACCAACACAGAGTCGTTCTTTGGGATATTCACTGAGTTCCTCGCCAAGTTTGAGGTGAACCGCCTAGAGTTTGAAAGAGACCTCTGAAATAGACAAGTATGTAGTGCTATCAAGAAGTGCTATCAAGACGGTAGTAGTAATGGTACTGCATGTTTTTGTCTTGTCTGACAATGTTTTATTGTTGTTTTTCAGAGAGCTCTTAGTGAGAACCAGGCCAATGAGAACCCTCCTAGGAGTCCCAGGAGCCCAAGAATGGCCTCACCCCTGGCCTGGTGATCAGAGAGACAGGAAGAAGGGTTGGCAGGCAGACAGGCAGGCAGGCAGACAGACAGGCAGGCATACACACACTCTCTATCTCTCTCTCACACACACACGGACAGGAGTGCATGCGAAAATCCGCATACATGTACAAACACACACACACAAACACACATACACACAAACGCACTCATAGTATTTCAATTTTTGTAATTCAAGAAATGTATATTGTGGGAATTAGGTTGTCTGCAGAGTTGAGCATACAGGGCTTTAATACGTGACAGTGTAGTTTGAATGTCCAGCTAGTTTAACACCTCAAACTTTGTATATTTCATGGCTATAGAGTGTTCCTCTGGAACAGACACATTAAGCTATACTGGATCAATGGTTTTGCTTTTTATATATTTGTAAATAAAAATGTTATACCATTTATAGAAATGCAAAGATTCATGAAATGGAATAGGAAAGAGACTGACATCAGTAACTATTTGAACCCAGCTGTCTGATATACTGTAAATGAATGTATGATACAATTATAGGCTAGAAAGATGAAGTCTACAGAACATGATCAGCAATGGTAAACAGAATACTGGATCGTTTTGAGAGACATACAGATCTAAACTATTATTGCTAAAACATGTATTTGATACTTCAGCAGTTAAAAGAGATGACTGAATGTCTGTGTCAATGTGTCTGATTTGAGAATGAAATGTGTATTATATATTGTACCACTAAAATATAACTGTAATGATATATGTAATACAGGATATACATATTTAAGTAATCAATTATGAAATGCTTTACAATAATTAACATTTTTTAAATGATTTACCTGTTCCATATTTTTGTAAGCCACCCACCACACTGAATGTATTTACAAGTTATTCATTTTGAATGAAGTGTGTCTTGTATGATATCCAGTGGATACTCATTACTACTAAAGAAAGGAATGTTATGAAAACACATTTGTGCTGTTAACTTTCTGTTCCTCTCCGTCTCTGATTGTGTTGATACTGACCTGCTGTAAACGGGCAGTGTTCTATTATGAACAGTAGGAGGATTTGTTACGTTTTCATGATCATTTCTGCATACTGCACCTTCACTTTAACCTCTAGGATTCAATGAGGGGACACACTAATTTCTTGAAGCACATTACTTAAAGGGATAGTTCACACAAATGTAAAAAATTTTGGTTTCCTTACCCTGTAAGCAGTCTATGGCCAAGGTACGACGGCAATCCAAGCTTTGGTTACGTTTCCCTGGCACTGTTCCCTGGCACTGTTCCCTGGCACTGTTCCCTGGCACACATTCTAATGTTTTAGCATTTGTGGCTCAAATCCCATTCAAGTCATGCGACCGATATTAGCATTTTTCATGCATCATGTCCAAATATCCAAGTATCTTAAATTGATTGTGAAGCTCAACAAAGTCACTTATACAGTAGATGATATGAACATGATGCGTGAAAATTATAACATCAGTCCTGTGACTTGAATGGGATTTGTGCCACAAATGCTAAAATGTTAGTAGTGTCATGGAAACTAAACTAAAGCATGGATTGCTGTCATACCTTGCCCATAGACTGCTTGTAGGGTAAGGAAACCAATATGTCATTTTGTAATATGGCTGAACTATCCCTTAAACAGTAACTCTATGGACTTTAATGTCAGAGGATGTTAATACTTAACTTCATCAAACCTTGTTTTAACATATCTTTGTCATCTGATACGGACTACTTATGGACTGATTGTGTAACTGACACATGGATGTTTTCAACCCAAACATGGAGGACATTTTACACATTCAATTAAAGCTACACTCCAGCTTTTCAGACATTCGTTACATGAGAGAAATAGGACATTCTTTAGAATACAACTAATGTGGATCATTTTAAATGAATAAGATAAGGCAGATGTAAGAAGACGAGCTTATAATGTTATTCAGAACATGTCGATAAGTTATTGCTATCATTTGTTTTCTAACGGTATGATCTTCATTTCTGACTTTGTCGTCTTGGTAGCTATACATATTCTGCAATGCGTTCTGGAAGTTGTTGCTCTCGGATAAGTCTATGTTTTGTATTGTAACAGCCAACGCTGACAAATAAAAAGCCTGGTATAAGAACATTACCCTGAATTACTGTCTTTTTCCTAAATACAGTGATGGGTTCTGATTTCTTGACTGAAATATAATTATTCATGTCACTGAGGGAGAGAGGGTAATGTAAACCGTTTACATTATGTCAGGATATGTCACTGAGGGAGAGAGGGTAATGTATATTGTTTACATTATGTCAGGATATGTCACTGAGGGAGAGAGGGTAATGTATATTGTTTACATTATGTCAGGATATGTCACTGAGGGAGAGAGGGTAATGTATAATGTTTACATTATGTCAGGATATGTCACTGAGGGAGAGAGGGTAATGTATAATGTTTAAATTATGTCCGGATATGTTATTGTTAGACATCAGGGTTTCCAATGGGAGGAGAAGAGACACTGTCTGGTACCAGTCACCATGACAGCTGTGAGTTGGGGAGGAGTGAGCACTTTGGGGCAGAGGTCAGGTCAGATGAAGTGAGGAAGAACAGATATCACTAAGGTTCTGTCTAGCAACAGAGATGCACTGGCTGTTTGGATGTGTAGGAGGAGACTCAGCATAGGAGAAAGGGTTAAATATCAGTGCTTGTGTGAATATGTTTTTGTCTGTGCAGCTGTTCGATCCTTTGGGAAGAATGAACCTGGTTTAAGCTTTCATTGTGTCCATCAAGTTCTTATTCTGATAATTAGAACCCAACAACAGTTTTTAACAACCTGAGATATGCAAGTGATTTAGTAGTGGAAATGTCTGTGTGATCAATCTGTGAGATTGTTGTCTCTTTTGCATTGATAAGAGTGCTATGAAAAATTGATAAGAGTGCTATGAGGAATTGATAAGAGTGCTATGAGGAATTGTGAGCAAAAGGCTAGTACTGTAGAGTCTGAAGAGCTGTGGTCAGTGTAGTGACAGATCTAACTAAACTTATACTGTCACGCACACACACACACGCACACACACACACACACACACACACACACACACATACACACACACACACACACACACACACACACACACACACACACACACACACACACACACACACACACACACACACACACACACACACACTCTTACTTCACTGGTAATAAAACGTTAACATTTTAACCAGCTAGTGTTGTCTTATATAAGTAGGCAGTGGAGTTTGATCCCCTGGTCAGAAAGGAGACCAACATACACCATGAGAACTGCTATAGGACCGGCCAACTGGAATTAAACCCTGAGTCTGACTACAAGCTGACAGGTAAGTACTGTAGGGTCCAGTACACTTAAATGCAAGGTGACTATTGTCCTTGAGTTAATGTTTGGTGTGAGGATATTATATGAATGGTGTGAGGGAATTAAAACATGGACTGTAGTTAGTTGGTCTTTGGATAACACTTTACACCGTGGAGCTTCTCAGCATACACTGACTATACAAAATATGAACCAAATCTAAATACAAAAATCTCATGTTATTGGTCACATACACATGGTTAGCAGATGTTAATGGTCACATACACATGGTTAGCAGATGTTAATGGTCACATACACATGGTTAGCAGATGTTAATGGTCACATACACATGGTTAGCAGATGTTAATGGTCACATACACATGGTTAGCAGATGTTAATGGTCACATACACATGGTTAGCAGATGTTAATGGTCACATACACATGGTTAGCAGATGTTAATGGTCACATACACATGGTTAGCAGATGTTAATGGTCACATACACATGGTTAGCAGATGTTATTGGTTAGCAGATGTTAATGGTCACATACACATGGTTAGCAGATGTTAATGGTCACATACACATGGTTAGTAGATGTTAATGGTCACATACACATGGTTAGCAGATGTTATTGGTTAGCAGATGTTAATGGTCACATACACATGGTTAGCAGATGTTAATGGTCACATACACATGGTTAGCAGATGTTAATGGTCACATACACATGGTTAGCAGATGTTAATGGTCACATACACATGGTTAGCAGATGTTAATGGTCACATACACATGGTTAGCAGATGTTATTGGTTAGCAGATGTTAATGGTCACATACACATGGTTAGCAGATGTTAATGGTCACATACACATTGTTAGCAGATGTTAATGGTCACATACACATGGTTAGCAGATGTTAATGGTCACATACACATGGTTAGCAGATGTTAATGGTCGCATACACATGGCTAGCAGATGTTAATGGTCACATACACATGGTTAGCAGATGTTGATGGTCACATACACATGGTTAGCAGATGTTAATGGTCACATACACATGGTTAGCAGATGTTAATGGTCACATACACATGGTTAGCAGATGTTAATGGTCACATACACATGGTTAGCAGATGTTAATGGTCACATACACATGGTTAGCAGATGTTATTGGTTAGCAGATGTTAATGGTCACATACACATGGTTAGCAGATGTTAATGGTCACATACACATGGTTAGCAGATGTTAATGGTCACATACACATGGTTAGCAGATGTTAATGGTCACATACACATGGTTAGCAGATGTTAATGGTCACATACACATGGTTAGCAGATGTTATTGGTTAGCAGATGTTAATGGTCACATACACATGGTTAGCAGATGTTAATGGTCACATACACATTGTTAGCAGATGTTAATGGTCACATACACATGGTTAGCAGATGTTAATGGTCACATACACATGGTTAGCAGATGTTAATGGTCACATACACATGGTTAGCAGATGTTAATGGTCACATACACATGGTTAGCAGATGTTAATGGTCACATACACATGGTTAGCAGATGTTAATGGTCACATACACATGGTTAGCAGATGTTAATGGTCACATACACATGGTTAGCAGATGTTATTGGTTAGCAGATGTTAATGGTCACATACACATGGTTAGCAGATGTTAATGGTCACATACACATGGTTAGCAGATGTTAATGGTCACATACACATGGTTAGCAGATGTTAATGGTCACATACACATGGTTAGCAGATGTTAATGGTCACATACACATGGTTAGCAGATGTTAATGGTCACATACACATGGTTAGCAGATGTTAATGGTCACATACACATGGTTAGCATGGTCACATACACATGTTATTGGTTAGCAGATGTTAATGGTCACATACACATGGTTAGCAGATGTTAATGGTCACATACACATGGTTAGCAGATGTTAATGGTCACATACACATGGTTAGCAGATGTTATTGGTTAGCAGATGTTAATGGTCACATACACATGGTTAGCAGATGTTAATGGTCACATACACATGGTTAGCAGATGTTAATGGTCACATACACATGGTTAGCAGATGTTAATGGTCACATACACATGGTTAGCAGATGTTAATGGTCACATACACATGGTTAGCAGATGTTATTGGTTAGCAGATGTTAATGGTCACATACACATGGTTAGCAGATGTTAATGGTCACATACACATTGTTAGCAGATGTTAATGGTCACATACACATGGTTAGCAGATGTTAATGGTCACATACACATGGTTAGCAGATGTTAATGGTCACATACACATGGTTAGCAGATGTTAATGGTCACATACACATGGTTAGCAGATGTTAATGGTCACATACACATGGTTAGCAGATGTTAATGGTCACATACACATGGTTAGCAGATGTTAATGGTCACATACACATGGTTAGCAGATGTTATTGGTTAGCAGATGTTAATGGTCACATACACATGGTTAGCAGATGTTAATGGTCACATACACATGGTTAGCAGATGTTAATGGTCACATACACATGGTTAGCAGATGTTAATGGTCACATACACATGGTTAGCAGATGTTAATGGTCACATACACATGGTTAGCAGATGTTAATGGTCACATACACATGGTTAGCAGATGTTATTGGTTAGCAGATGGTTATTGGTCACATACACATGGTTAGCAGATGTTAATGGTCACATACACATGGTTAGCAGATGTTAATGGTCACATACACATGGTTAGCAGATGTTAATGGTCACATACACATGGTTAGCAAATGTTAATGGTCACATACACATGGTTAGCAGATGTTAATGGTCACATACACATGGTTAGCAGATGTTAATGGTCACATACACATGGTTAGCAGATGTTAATGGTCACATACACATGGTTAGCAGATGTTAATGGTCACATACACATGGTTAGCAGATGTTAATGAGTGTAGCAAAATGCTTGTGCTTCTAGTTCCGACAGTGCAATAATATCTAACAAGCAATCTAACTGTTCCCCAACAACTACCTAATATACACAAATCTAAAAGGGGTGAATGAGAATATGACCATATAAATATATGGATGAGCGATGGCTAAGCGGCATAGGCAAGGTGCAATAGATGGTATAAAATACAGTATATACATATGAGTAATGTAGGATATGTAAACATGATTAATGTGGCATTATTTAAAGGGGCATTGTTTAAAGTGACTAGTGATCCATTTGTTCATGTGGCCAGGGATCGGGTCTCCATGTAGGCAGCAGCCTCTCTGAGTCAGTGTTTGCTGTTTAACAGTCTGATGGCCTTGAGCTAGAAGCTGTTCTTCAGTCTCTCGGTCCCAGCTTTGATGCACCTGTACTGACCTGCTCTTTCCATGACATAGACTGACCAGGTGAATCCAGATGAAAGATATGATCCCTTATTGATGTCACTTGTTAAATACACTTCAATCAATGTAGATGAAGGGGAGGAGAGGTTAAATAAGGATTCAAGCCTTGGGACAACTGAGACATGGATTGTGTATGTCTGTCACTCAGAGGGTGAATGGGCAAGACAAAATATTGAAGTGCCATTGAACAGGATATGGTAATAGGTGCCAGGCACACCGGTTTGTGTCAAGAACTGCAACACTGCTGGGTTTCTCACATTCAACAGTTTCCCGTGTGTATCAAGAATGGTCCACCACCATAAGGACATCCAGACAACTTGAAACAACTGTGGGAAGCATTGGAGTCAACATGGGCCAGCATCCCTGTGGAACGCTTTCAACACCGTGTAGAGTCCACGCCCCGACAAATTGAGACTATGAATGAGGATAATGTATAAAATCCGGTCAGGGTCCAGTGAGTATAGCGTAAAATCTGGATAATGTATAAACTCCGATCAGGGTCCAGTGAGTATAGCGTAAAACCTGGATAATGTATAAACTCCAGTAAGGGTCCAGTGAGTATAGCGTAAAACCTGTATATGTATAAACTCCAATCAGGGTCCAGTGAGTATAGCGTAAAACCTGGATAATGTATAAACTCCAGTAAGGGTCCAGTGAGTATAGCGTCAAACCTGTATATGTATAAACTCCGGTCAGGGTCCAGTGAGTATAGCGTAAAATCTGGATAATGTATAAACTCCGATCAGGGTCCAGTGAGTATAGCGTAAAACCTGGATAATGTATAAACTCCAGTAAGGGTCCAGTGAGTATAGCGTAAAACCTGTATATGTATAAACTCCGGTCAGGGTCCAGTGAGTATAGCGTAAAATCTGGATAATGTATAAACTCTGGTCAGGGTCCAGTGAGTATAGCGTAAAATCTGGATAATGTATAAACTCCAATCAGGGTCCAGTGAGTATAGCGTAAAACCTGGATAATGTATAAACTCCGGTCAGGGTCCAGTGAGTATAGCGTAAAATCTGGATAATGTATAAACTCCGGTCAGGGTCCAGTGAGTATAGCGTAAAACCTGGATAATGTATAAACTCCAGTGTGGGAAGCATTGGAGTCAACATGGGCCAGCATCCCTGTGGAACGCTTTCAACACCTTGTAGAGTCCATGGTCCAGTGAGTATAGCGTAAAACCTGTATATGTATAAACTCCGGTCAGGATCCAGTGAGTATAGCGTAAAACCTAGATAATGTATAAACTCCGGTCAGGGTCCAGTGAGTATAGCGTAAAACCTGGATAATGTATAAACTCCGGTCAGGGTCCAGTGAGTATAGCGTAAAACCTGTATATGTATGTGTACAATGCTTTCGGAAAGTATTCAGACCCCTTGACTTACTCTAAAATGTTTTTTCTCACCAATGTACACACAATACCCCATAATGACAAAGCAAAAAAAGGTTTTACTTTTTTTTTGCAACATAAAATAAACTGAAATATTACATTTACATAAGTATTCAGACCCTTTACACAGTATTTTGTTGAAGCACTTTTGGCAGCGATTACAGCAACGAGTCTTCTCAGGTATGAAGCTACAATCTTCGTACACCTGTATTTGGGCAGTTCCTCCCAATCCTCTCACGCTTTATCAGATTGGATGGGGAGTGTCCCTGCACAGCTATTTTCAGGTCTCCCCAGAGATGTTTGAACTGATTCAAGTCCAAGCTCTGGCTGGGCCACTCAAGGACATTCAGAAACTTGTCCTGTAGCCAGTCCTGTGTTGTCTTGGCTCTGTGCTTAGGGTTGTCCTGTTGGAAGGTGAACCTTTACCCCAGGCTGAGGTCCTGAGAGCTCTGGAGCAGGTTTTCATCAAGGATATCTCTATACTTTGCTCCGTTCATCTTTCCCTCGATCCTGACTAGTCTCCCAGTCCCTGCCACTGAAAAACATCACCACAGCATGATGTTGCCATCCCCATGCTTCACCGTAGGGATGGTGCCAGGTTTCATCCAGATGTGACGCTTGGCATTCAGGCCAAAGAGTTCAATCTTGGTTTCATCAGACCAGAGAATCTTGTTTCTCATGGTCTGAGAGTCCTTCAGGTGCCTTTTGGCAAACTCTACTGAGGAGTGGCTTCCGCCTGGCCACTCTACCATAAAGGCCTGATTGGTGGAGTGCTGCAGAGATGGTTGTCCTTTTTGGTGAATCAAGGTGAAAGCTATGATTCTTGGTCACCTGACCAAGGCCCTTCTCCCCCGATTGCTCAGTTTGACCGGGCGGTCAGCTCTAGGAAGAGTCTTGGTGGTTCCAAACTTCTTTCATTTAAGAATGATGGAGGCCACTGTGTTCTTGGGGACCTTCAATGCTGCAGAAATGTTTTTTTACCCTTCCCCAGATCTGTGCCTCGACACAATCCTGCCTCAGAGCTCTAAGGACAATTCCTTCCACCTTATGGCTTGGTTTTTGCTCTGACATGCACTGTCAACTGTGGGACCTTTTATAGACAGGTGTGTGTCTTTCCAAATCATGTCCAATCAATTGAATTGACCACAGGTGTACTCCAATCAAGTTGTAGAAACATCTCAAAGATGATCGATGGATGCAGGATGCACCTGAGCTCAATTTCGAGTCTCATAGCAAAGGGTCTGTATACTTATGTAAATAAGGTAATTCTGTGAATCTAGTGAATCGAGTGTTTGGAGGCTCTATTGTGATTAGAATCAACAATGACTACATTTCCCTCACCAGCAGAATACGCAATCACTCCCTGAGAATTCCAGTGACCTTTGACCCAAGTATGGCTACCACTCAGGGGACCACCGTGCCCCCCTCCCAATCCCCAGGTTTAGGTGTACCCACCCTGGTCACCATAGACATTGTGGTGCTCGTTGTCTACTTCCTCCTTGTACTGGCTGTGGGCCTCTGGGTAAGTAGGAGCAAATTTGGGAAAAGGCACCCTAATGGCATCCAAAATGAAACCCTATTCCTATGTAGCTGGCCAAAAGTAGTGCACTATATAGGGATTAGGATTCCATTTCTAAATGATTTGATTTATTCCAGACACATCAGTAGCTCTGGTGAGATTGACTGAAACATGTCATGTGCTCTATTGGGATTTGTTTGGTTGTTGCTCTACAGTATATTCTTGCATCTCAATCTCAAAGTAGAGTTGTTCTACTTCAGTACACTTCTTCAGCACTCTCCTTTACTCCTTCAGCACACTAATTCAGCACACTCCTTCAGTACACTAATTCAGCACACTCCTTCAGTACACTAATTCAGCACACTCCTTCAGCACACTAATTCAGTACACTACTTCAGCACACTAATTCAGTACACTACTTCAGTACACTAATTCAGTACACACCTTCAGCACACTAATTCAGCACACTCCTTCAGTACACTAATTCAGCACACTCCTTCAGCACACTAATTCAGTACACTACTTCAGTACACTAATTCAGTACACTCCTTCAGTACACTAATTCAGCACACTCCTTCAGCACACTAATTCAGTACACTACTTCAGCACACTAATTCAGTACACTACTTCAGTACACTAATTCAGTACACACCTTCAGCACACTAACTCAGCACACTCCTTCAGTACACTAATTCAGCACACTCCTTCAGCACACTAATTCAGTACACTACTTCAGTACACTAATTCAGTACACACCTTCAGCACACTAATTCAGCACACTACTTCAGCACACTAATTCAGTACACTCCTTCAGTACACTAATTCAGCACACTCCTTCAGTACACTAATTCAGCACACTCCTTCAGTACACTAATTCAGCACACTCCTTCAGTACACTAATTCAGTACACTCCTTCAGTACACTAATTCAGCACTCTCCTTCAGCACACATTAAAGTCTGAATAGAGAATGTGTGTAACAGTCAGTCCTTCCCTTCCAGTCCATGTGGAAAACCAAGCGGAGCACGGTGGATGGATACTTCCTGGCAGGAAAGAGCATGACCTGGTGGCCGGTGAGTGAAAAGAAACAGAGATGTTGCTATGGAAACGACACACAAATGACATCCACTCAGTATGTTGAATGGATTCCAGATGTTTGATGCCAAGAGGAACCAGTGTTGATTTATTCCTCTTGTTCTGAATAGTCAAGGACCAAACCAGATGGAGAAACAAAGCAGTCCTTGTAATGTTATTGGGGGGGAACTGAGATTTTATATGGGGAGATATGAATACTTTACAATGGGGTTGGCTTAAGGTCAGACATTGTTGTATTGTCACTCACACATTCTCTCTCTCTTTATCTCTCTGACACTCTCTCTCTGCAGGTGGGCACCTCTCTGTTTGCCAGTAATGTGGGTAGCGGCCACTTCATGGGCCTGGCAGGCTCAGGAGCTGCAGCGGGCATCAGTGCTGTGGCATATGAGTGGAACGTAAGACTATACATTTGGACATTATAATTAATTATAAACTGGATGTGCATCTCTATTACAGATGCAGGATCTTAATTTGCTCACCCTGTTGCTGGAGAACGTTCCTGCAATGCAGGCAATTTAGGTTTAAAAGGCTTCTGAAGTTTGGAATTTCCACTTAGAAATTTCAGACTTGATTTTTCCATCACGACAAATGTATCAACCTCTACATAAATGTTTATTAATTACATACAATCCACACAATAATTCACATTTCCTGTTGCTACAGGAATAATTAAGACCCTACATCTGCACATGATTTTTGATAGGGCATATGGTTTAATGCAAACTTAAAAATATTACTTTTTTCATACTAAGCTTTGCATAAATCACAAGTATCGATGTCTCTGGTTGGCAGGGGATGCTGATGGTGCTGCTCTTGGGTTGGCTTTTCCTGCCCATCTATATCGCTTCCGGGGTGAGAGGTCAACACACACCTTTCTATCAGTCCACTGTCTGTACTGCTGAAATATCACAAACCCACAAGTAGGCCTACTGAAATTATATGCAACATCGAGCCAAGTATTTCAGCGCTCAAATTACACCATTACAGGTGAGAAGATTTTATTGAATATTCCTCTCTGTTTAATGAGACACGACACTTTCCTCTCTGTGTACTGAGACACAACACTTCCCTCTCTGTGTACTGAGACACAACACTTCCCTCTCTGTTTACTGAGACACAACACTTCCCTCTCTGTGTACTGAGACACGACACTTTCCTCTCTGTGTACTGAGACACAACACTTCCCTCGCTGTGTACTGACACAACACTTTCCTCTCTGTGTACTGAGACACAACACTTCCCTCTCTGTGTACTGACACAACACTCCCCTCTCTGTGTACTGACACAACAATTTCCTCTCTTGTGTACTGAGACACAACACTTTCCTCTCTGTGTACTGACACAACACTTCCCTCTCTGTGTACTGAGACACAACACTTCCCTCTCTGTGTACTGACACAACACTTCCCTCTCTGTGTACTGAGACACAACACTTTCCTCTCTGTGTACTGAGACACAACACTTCCCTCTCTGTTTACTGAGACACAACACTTCCCTCTCTGTGTACTGAGACAACACTTCCCTCTCTGTGTACTGAGACACAACACTTCCCTCTCTGTGTACTGAGACACAACACTTCCCTCTCTGTGTACTGAGACACAACACTTCCCTCTCTGTGTACTGAGATACTTTAGATCACAGTGGTGATAACTTGTTCAATCATTCATGTTCTGTCTGTTTCCCTGTATCCCTAACATGCAGGTGACAACCATGCCTGAATACTTGCAGAAGCGATTCGGGGGGAAGCGAATACAATTATTCATAGCTATTTTGTATTTATTCATTTACATCTTCACAAAGATATCGGTAAGTAAAGTCAAAACACTTCTATGTATCTCATCAGCTATTTACTTTCTCAATACAACATTGTTTTGGACGTGAATCTATTGAATGAATTGAGACCGCTTGCTCCGCTGCTGTGTGTGCGTCATGCGTGCATGCGTGCGTGTGTGCGTGTGTGTGTGTGTGTGTGTGCAGGTGGATATGTATGCTGGGGCAGTGTTTATTCAACAGGCCCTGCAATGGAACATCTATGTAGCTGTGGTGGTGCTTCTGCTCATCACTGCTCTCTACACTGTAACAGGTACCCTGCTATTCTCTCTCTCTGTCTCTCTCTCTCACTGTCTCTCACTCTGTCTCTCTCTCTCTCTCTCTCTTTCTCTCTCAATTCAATTCAATTCAATTCAAGGGGCTTTATTGGCATGGGAAACATGTGTTAACATTGCCAAAGCAAGTGAGGTAGATAATATACAAAAGTGAAATAAACAATACAAATTAACAGTAAACATTACACATACAGAAGTTTCAAAACGATAAAGACATTACAAATGTCATATTATATACATATATATACAGTGTTGTAACAATGTACAAATAGTTAAAGTCTCTCTCTCTGTCTCTCTCACTCACTCTCTCACTCTTTCTCTCTCTCTCTGTCTCTCTCTCTCTCACTCTGTCTCTCTCTGTGTCTCTCTTTCTGTCTCTCTATCTCACTCTCTCACTCATTTTCTCTCTCTATGTCCCTTTCTCTCTTTCACTCTCTTCCAAAACAATCATATTTTTCCTAAAGTCTACCAGTTCAAACATACAGCCTGGTTCAGTGTTGTGCTGTGTTGTTTCAGGTGGTCTGGCTGCTGTCATGTACACAGACGCTGCCCAGACTGGCATCATGTTGATAGGAGCACTCACCCTCATGGGCTTCAGTAAGTCTCTGCTTTGGTGCTGTGTTGATCGGTGGGTACTGTATACACTGAGTTTACAAAACATTAGGAACACCTCCCTAATATTGAGTTGCCTTAGAACAGCCTCAATTCGTTGGGGTATGGACTCTACAAGGTGTTGAAAGCTTTCCACAGGGATGCTGGCCCATGTTGACTCCAATGCTGCACACAGTTGTGTCAAGTTGTCTGGATGTCCTTTGGGTAGTGGACCATTCTTGATACACACGGGAAACTGTTGAGCGTGAAAAACCCAGCAGCGTTGCAGTTCTTGACACAAAGCAGTGTGCCTGACACCTACTACCATCTACACTGATTGAGGTGGATTTAAGTGCCATCAATAATGGATCATAGCTGTCACGTGGTTAGACTATGTCATGGAAAGAGCAGGTGTCCCTAATGTTTTTTATACTCAGTGTATGATTCAAAGATAAATACTTTGTCTTTAATCAGAAAAACGTTCCAACTAGATTTTAGATTTCCTCAGTTATAGATTTTCATGTTTTTCACTCTCTGTATAGTTTACACTCTGTATAGTACAGTACAGGGCAGTACAGTACAGGGCAGTACAGTACAGGGCAGTACAGTACAGGGCAGTACAGGGCAGTACAGGGCATTACAGTACAGTACAGGGCAGTACAGTACAGTACAGGGCAGTACAGGGCAGTACAGTACAGTACAGGGCAGTACAGTACAGTACAGGGCAGTACAGGGCAGTACAAGGCAGTACAGTACAGGGCAGTACCGGGCATTACAGTACAGTACAGGGCAGTACAGGGCATTACAGTACAGTACAGGGCAGTACAGGGCAGTACAGGGCAGTACAGTACAGTACAGGGTAGTACAGGGCATTACAGTACAGTACAGTACAGGGCATTACAGTACAGGGCAGTACAGGGCATTACAGTACAGTACAGGGCAGTACAGTACAGTACAGGGCAGTACAGGGTATTACAGTACAGTACAGGGCATTACAGTACAGTACAGGGCAGTACAGTACAGTACAGTGCAGGGCAGTACAGTACAGTACAGGGCAGTACAGGGCAGTACAGTACAGGGCAGTATTCATTGATTTAAATTATTTTTAAATCTATATTTATATTATATATATATTTATATTTCTACAGTACATTACAGGGCAGTACAGGGGAGTACAGTACAGGGCAGTACAGTACAGTACAGAGCAGTACAGGGGAGTACAGTACAGGGCAGTACAGTACAGGGGAGTACAGTACAGGGCAGTACAGTACAGGGCAGTACAGTGCAGTACAGTACAGTACAGTACAGTTAAGTACAGTACAGTACAGGGCAGTACAGTACAGGGCAGTATAGGGCAGTACAGTACAGTACAGGGGAGTACAGTACAGTACAGGGCAGTACAGTACAGTACAGGGCAGTGCAGTACAGTTTGCCTAACTGTCTAACTCTGCCCTACTCCTGTGGAGGTTTCGCTGAGGTGGGGGGCTGGAACGCCCTCCTAGAGGGGTATGCTACGGCCATCCCCTCTGTCCGTGTCCCTAACACCACATGTGGCATCCCCCGGGACGACGCCTTCCACCTGTTCCGTGACCCTGTGACCTCTGACCTGCCCTGGCCGGGCATCCTCCTGGGCATGTCCATACCCTCCATGTGGTACTGGTGCTCAGATCAGGTAACAGTGACACTGCTTAGGGACAGTCACTAGATGGCCAAGAGGAGAAGATCTGAGGTATCAGAATTGATACACCTTAAAGGGGAATGGAAACACTAGGCTTTAGAACACCATCTAACTTGAACTGTAAATCACCGTATTGGCATTGTTGCATCACTGACAGGAGAGTTTTGATTCACCTTAATAATAAAACAGATGGATTGGTTAAGTGCTCTATACACTTGGGAGCCACATTCAGCTGCTCTGTCAACAGTTCCAGTCACTGATTCTGTGTTGTGTTGTATCCAGGTGATAGTGCAGCGCTCCCTGTCTGCTAAGAACCTGCTCCATGCTAAAGGAGGCTCCCTGCTGGCTGCCTACCTCAAGATCCTGCCCTTCTTCATGATGGTCCTGCCCGGCATGATCAGCAGAATACTCTACCCAGGTACAATGTCCTAAGTGCAAGGCTTTGGCAGTAACTCTAGAGAGGATACTGTACCTAGGTAAAACCTGCTGATACCACTATCAAACAAAGGAGAGACAGTATATTTACAGCAGCGTTGTTGTTGCGTCTAGACGAGGTGGCGTGTGGTGACCCTGAGGTGTGTACTGAGGTGTGTGGGAACCCAGTGGGCTGTTCAGACATCGCCTACGCCAAACTGGTCATGAAGCTACTGCCCTCAGGTGAGGAACTTTTCTTCTCTCTGTAACATGTTGTATATCTCCATCTGTCTTTGTCACTTCCTGTACACACAAACACCTTGTGGTATCCCAGGAGGTCTACCCCGGGGGATGGTAATAGAGGGGAGGTGGTGAGACGACGTTGGCTCCCTCTGCTGGGGATAAGGGAGCTGTGCACCCCGACACAGACAGCTCAAAGTGGAGGTAATTAGAGGAAAGTGCCAACCAGCCGTGGAGGCCAAATAAAAGGAGCCCGGGGGCACACCGCGGGGGAGAAGGGGGAGAGACCGACACCAAGCCACAGTAGAGAAGAAGGAACAAGCCAAACCGAAGTGATTTTCTTTGTTCTATTTATTTTCTGTCTTAGTAAAGTTGTTTTTGTGGACTAAAGTCTCCCCGTCTCTCTGTCACTCTCTGCACGCTCAACCCAACACCCCGCGGTTTACCTGCTGTGTGTTTCTTCCACTCTCTAGACCTGCTTCTGTGTTTTTTGTATTTTATCCCCCTTTTCATCTTATCCAATTACGATCTTGTCTCATCGCTGCAGCTCCCCTTGGGGCTCCGGAGAGGCGAAGGTCGAGTCATGTGTCCTCCTAAACATGACCCGCCAAACCACGCTTCTTAACACCTGCCAGCTTAACCCAGAAGCCAGCCGCACCAATGTGTCGGAGGAGATACTGTTCAACTGAAGACCGAGGTCAGCCTGCAGGCGCCCGGCCCGCCACAAGGAGTCGCTAGAGCGCGATGAACTAAGTAAAGCCCCCCACCCAAACCCTCCCCTAACGACGCTGGACAATCGTGCACCGCCCTATGGGACTCCCGGTCACGGCCGGTTGTGACACAGCCTGATTAAAAGTTACATTGAGATCTGATTGTAGTCAGATCTTATAAGTGTAAACAAACAATATAAGGACACATGTTAGAGGCAGGTATAAACAGGGCTTCTGTCTCTTTCAAATATACACATATACACTTCATGCGATGCGTACTGCAGAGAACAATGGAAGAGAACAATTATCAGTGAATTATCACAGTGAATTATCACAGTGAATTATCAGTGAATTATCACAGTGAATTATCAGTGAATTATCACAGTGAATTATCACAGTGAATTATCAGTGAATTATCACAGTGAATTATTGTAATATTTGTTTGTGTCAATTAATCCCATAAGGGATGTGTTGCCAACTGATGATTTGACAGGAAAATAAAATGTAACAATGTCATACACACATGTACATTCTCCCTCTTTCACTCTCTCTCCCATTTTCTCTCTCTCTGTGTACTCTTCATACTCCTGTCTCGCTCTGTACTCTCCATACTTCTGTCTTTCTCTCTGTACTCTCCATACTCCTGTCTCTCTCTGTACTCTCCATACTCCTGTCTCTCTCTGTACTCTCCGTACTTCTGTCTTTCTCTCTGTACTCTCCATACTCCTCTCTCTCTCTCTCTCTCTCCCATTTTCTCTTACTGTGTACTCTTCATACTCCTGTCTCGCTCTGTACTCTTCATACTCCTGTCTCGCTCTGTACTCTCCATACTTCTGTCTTTCTCTCTGTACTCTCCATACTCCATACTTCTGTCTTTCTCTCTGTACTCTCCATACTCCTGTCTCTCTCTCTCTCTCTCTCTCTCTGTGTACTCTCCATACTCCTGTCTCTCTCTGTACTCTCCATACTCCTCTCTCTCTCTCTCTCTCTCTGTGTACTCTCCATACTCCTGTCTCTCTGTACTCTCCATACTTCTGTCTCTCTCTCTCTCTCTCTCTGTGTACTCTCCATACTCCTGTCTCTCTCTCTGTACTCTCCATACTTCTGTCTCTCTGTACTCTCCATACTCCTCTCTCTCTCTCTCTGTGTACTCTCCATACTTCTGTCTCTCTCTCTCTCTGTACTCCCCATACTCCTGTCTCTCTCTGTGTACTCTCCATACTCCTGTCTCTCTCTCCCTCTGTGTAATCTCCATACTCCTGTCTCTCTCCCTCTGTGTACTCTCCATACTCCTGTCTCTCTCTCCCTCTCTCTCTGTGTACTCTCCATACTCCTGTCTCTCTCTGTGTGTACTCTCCATACTCCTGTATCTCTCTCTCCCTCAGTGTACGCCCCATACTCCTGTCTCTCTCCCTCAGTGTAGTCTCCATACTCCTCTCTCTCCCTCTCTCTCTGTGTACTCTCCATACTCCTGTCTCTCTCTGTGTGTACTCTCAATACTCTTGTCTCTCTCTCTCTCTGTACTCTCCATACTCCTGTCTCTCTCTCTCCCTCAGTGTACTCTCCATACTCCTGTCTCTCTCCCTCTGTGTACTCTCCATACTCCTGTCTCTCTCTCTCCCTCAGTGTACTCTCCATACTCCTGTCTCTCTCTGTGTGCACTCTCCATACTCCT
>NC_092159.1:54180740-54291540 GCF_045791955.1 Oncorhynchus clarkii lewisi | reverse complement strand
TGTAAATGAATAGATTAAATATGTAATCCTGTTTTTCCATAAGCACTCTTCCACCTTTGTTCTTCCCCCTGCTCTTTCTTTCTTTCTTTCTTTCTTTCTTTCTTTCTTTCTTTCTTTCTTTCTTTCTTCTCTTTCTTTCTTTCTTTCTTTCCTTCTTTCTTTCTTTCTTTCTTTCTCCCATCTCACTCTCTCACTCTCTGTAGTGAACCAGAGGACCATCACATCTGACCTGAACGACCTTCACACCACTATCCAGGACATCCGATCTGCCTGCCAGAAAATGCCTGCTACAGCAGATGACCGCTTCGCTGCAGTCATGAGTGTATCTTTCACAACTAACCTGAGAGAGAGAGATTCATTACATCATTCATTACAGGCTTCTATATTCACAGGTGAGAGAGAGAGAGAGAGAGAGAGAGAGAGAGAGAGAGAGAGAGAGAGAGAGAGAGAGAGAGAGAGAGAGAGAGAGAGAGAGAGAGAGAGAGAGAGAGAGAGAGAGAGAGAGAGAGAGAGAGAGAGAGAGAGAGAGAGAGAGAGAGAGAGAGAGAGAGAGAGAGAGAGAGAGAGAGAGATTCATTACATAATTCATTATAGGTTTCTATATTCACAGGTGTGAGAGTATGCATACTGTAAAATAGCCCTTTACATGGGTGTCTCTCACCCCATCCACCACCAATATGTACTGTAGCTCCTACCTCTGGCTGTTGTATCCTTGACTTCCCTATGAGCAGGGCTTCCTGGAGAACATCCACCCAGCACTACAGTCTCTGGAGTCCCTGCAGCAGAGGGCCATGGAGGAGTGGTCCAAGACAGCCTCCTTCTTCGGAGAGGACAGCCAAGCCACCAACACAGAGTCGTTCTTTGGGATATTCACTGAGTTCCTCGCCAAGTTTGAGGTGAACCGCCTAGAGTTTGAAAGAGACCTCTGAAATAGACAAGTATGTAGTGCTATCAAGAAGTGCTATCAAGACGGTAGTAGTAATGGTACTGCATGTTTTTGTCTTGTCTGACAATGTTTTATTGTTGTTTTTCAGAGAGCTCTTAGTGAGAACCAGGCCAATGAGAACCCTCCTAGGAGTCCCAGGAGCCCAAGAATGGCCTCACCCCTGGCCTGGTGATCAGAGAGACAGGAAGAAGGGTTGGCAGGCAGACAGGCAGGCAGGCAGACAGACAGGCAGGCATACACACACTCTCTATCTCTCTCTCACACACACACGGACAGGAGTGCATGCGAAAATCCGCATACATGTACAAACACACACACACAAACACACATACACACAAACGCACTCATAGTATTTCAATTTTTGTAATTCAAGAAATGTATATTGTGGGAATTAGGTTGTCTGCAGAGTTGAGCATACAGGGCTTTAATACGTGACAGTGTAGTTTGAATGTCCAGCTAGTTTAACACCTCAAACTTTGTATATTTCATGGCTATAGAGTGTTCCTCTGGAACAGACACATTAAGCTATACTGGATCAATGGTTTTGCTTTTTATATATTTGTAAATAAAAATGTTATACCATTTATAGAAATGCAAAGATTCATGAAATGGAATAGGAAAGAGACTGACATCAGTAACTATTTGAACCCAGCTGTCTGATATACTGTAAATGAATGTATGATACAATTATAGGCTAGAAAGATGAAGTCTACAGAACATGATCAGCAATGGTAAACAGAATACTGGATCGTTTTGAGAGACATACAGATCTAAACTATTATTGCTAAAACATGTATTTGATACTTCAGCAGTTAAAAGAGATGACTGAATGTCTGTGTCAATGTGTCTGATTTGAGAATGAAATGTGTATTATATATTGTACCACTAAAATATAACTGTAATGATATATGTAATACAGGATATACATATTTAAGTAATCAATTATGAAATGCTTTACAATAATTAACATTTTTTAAATGATTTACCTGTTCCATATTTTTGTAAGCCACCCACCACACTGAATGTATTTACAAGTTATTCATTTTGAATGAAGTGTGTCTTGTATGATATCCAGTGGATACTCATTACTACTAAAGAAAGGAATGTTATGAAAACACATTTGTGCTGTTAACTTTCTGTTCCTCTCCGTCTCTGATTGTGTTGATACTGACCTGCTGTAAACGGGCAGTGTTCTATTATGAACAGTAGGAGGATTTGTTACGTTTTCATGATCATTTCTGCATACTGCACCTTCACTTTAACCTCTAGGATTCAATGAGGGGACACACTAATTTCTTGAAGCACATTACTTAAAGGGATAGTTCACACAAATGTAAAAAATTTTGGTTTCCTTACCCTGTAAGCAGTCTATGGCCAAGGTACGACGGCAATCCAAGCTTTGGTTACGTTTCCCTGGCACTGTTCCCTGGCACTGTTCCCTGGCACTGTTCCCTGGCACACATTCTAATGTTTTAGCATTTGTGGCTCAAATCCCATTCAAGTCATGCGACCGATATTAGCATTTTTCATGCATCATGTCCAAATATCCAAGTATCTTAAATTGATTGTGAAGCTCAACAAAGTCACTTATACAGTAGATGATATGAACATGATGCGTGAAAATTATAACATCAGTCCTGTGACTTGAATGGGATTTGTGCCACAAATGCTAAAATGTTAGTAGTGTCATGGAAACTAAACTAAAGCATGGATTGCTGTCATACCTTGCCCATAGACTGCTTGTAGGGTAAGGAAACCAATATGTCATTTTGTAATATGGCTGAACTATCCCTTAAACAGTAACTCTATGGACTTTAATGTCAGAGGATGTTAATACTTAACTTCATCAAACCTTGTTTTAACATATCTTTGTCATCTGATACGGACTACTTATGGACTGATTGTGTAACTGACACATGGATGTTTTCAACCCAAACATGGAGGACATTTTACACATTCAATTAAAGCTACACTCCAGCTTTTCAGACATTCGTTACATGAGAGAAATAGGACATTCTTTAGAATACAACTAATGTGGATCATTTTAAATGAATAAGATAAGGCAGATGTAAGAAGACGAGCTTATAATGTTATTCAGAACATGTCGATAAGTTATTGCTATCATTTGTTTTCTAACGGTATGATCTTCATTTCTGACTTTGTCGTCTTGGTAGCTATACATATTCTGCAATGCGTTCTGGAAGTTGTTGCTCTCGGATAAGTCTATGTTTTGTATTGTAACAGCCAACGCTGACAAATAAAAAGCCTGGTATAAGAACATTACCCTGAATTACTGTCTTTTTCCTAAATACAGTGATGGGTTCTGATTTCTTGACTGAAATATAATTATTCATGTCACTGAGGGAGAGAGGGTAATGTAAACCGTTTACATTATGTCAGGATATGTCACTGAGGGAGAGAGGGTAATGTATATTGTTTACATTATGTCAGGATATGTCACTGAGGGAGAGAGGGTAATGTATATTGTTTACATTATGTCAGGATATGTCACTGAGGGAGAGAGGGTAATGTATAATGTTTACATTATGTCAGGATATGTCACTGAGGGAGAGAGGGTAATGTATAATGTTTAAATTATGTCCGGATATGTTATTGTTAGACATCAGGGTTTCCAATGGGAGGAGAAGAGACACTGTCTGGTACCAGTCACCATGACAGCTGTGAGTTGGGGAGGAGTGAGCACTTTGGGGCAGAGGTCAGGTCAGATGAAGTGAGGAAGAACAGATATCACTAAGGTTCTGTCTAGCAACAGAGATGCACTGGCTGTTTGGATGTGTAGGAGGAGACTCAGCATAGGAGAAAGGGTTAAATATCAGTGCTTGTGTGAATATGTTTTTGTCTGTGCAGCTGTTCGATCCTTTGGGAAGAATGAACCTGGTTTAAGCTTTCATTGTGTCCATCAAGTTCTTATTCTGATAATTAGAACCCAACAACAGTTTTTAACAACCTGAGATATGCAAGTGATTTAGTAGTGGAAATGTCTGTGTGATCAATCTGTGAGATTGTTGTCTCTTTTGCATTGATAAGAGTGCTATGAAAAATTGATAAGAGTGCTATGAGGAATTGATAAGAGTGCTATGAGGAATTGTGAGCAAAAGGCTAGTACTGTAGAGTCTGAAGAGCTGTGGTCAGTGTAGTGACAGATCTAACTAAACTTATACTGTCACGCACACACACACACGCACACACACGCACACACACACACACACACACACATACACACACACACACACACACACACACACACACACACACACACACACACACACACACACACACACACACACTCTTACTTCACTGGTAATAAAACGTTAACATTTTAACCAGCTAGTGTTGTCTTATATAAGTAGGCAGTGGAGTTTGATCCCCTGGTCAGAAAGGAGACCAACATACACCATGAGAACTGCTATAGGACCGGCCAACTGGAATTAAACCCTGAGTCTGACTACAAGCTGACAGGTAAGTACTGTAGGGTCCAGTACACTTAAATGCAAGGTGACTATTGTCCTTGAGTTAATGTTTGGTGTGAGGATATTATATGAATGGTGTGAGGGAATTAAAACATGGACTGTAGTTAGTTGGTCTTTGGATAACACTTTACACCGTGGAGCTTCTCAGCATACACTGACTATACAAAATATGAACCAAATCTAAATACAAAAATCTCATGTTATTGGTCACATACACATGGTTAGCAGATGTTAATGGTCACATACACATGGTTAGCAGATGTTAATGGTCACATACACATGGTTAGCAGATGTTAATGGTCACATACACATGGTTAGCAGATGTTAATGGTCACATACACATGGTTAGCAGATGTTAATGGTCACATACACATGGTTAGCAGATGTTAATGGTCACATACACATGGTTAGCAGATGTTAATGGTCACATACACATGGTTAGCAGATGTTAATGGTCACATACACATGGTTAGCAGATGTTAATGGTCACATACACATGGTTAGCAGATGTTATTGGTTAGCAGATGTTAATGGTCACATACACATGGTTAGCAGATGTTAATGGTCACATACACATGGTTAGCAGATGTTAATGGTCACATACACATGGTTAGCAGATGTTATTGGTTAGCAGATGTTAATGGTCACATACACATGGTTAGCAGATGTTAATGGTCACATACACATGGTTAGCAGATGTTAATGGTCACATACACATGGTTAGCAGATGTTAATGGTCACATACACATGGTTAGCAGATGTTAATGGTCACATACACATGGTTAGCAGATGTTATTGGTTAGCAGATGTTAATGGTCACATACACATGGTTAGCAGATGTTAATGGTCACATACACATTGTTAGCAGATGTTAATGGTCACATACACATGGTTAGCAGATGTTAATGGTCACATACACATGGTTAGCAGATGTTAATGGTCACATACACATGGTTAGCAGATGTTAATGGTCACATACACATGGTTAGCAGATGTTAATGGTCACATACACATGGTTAGCAGATGTTAATGGTCACATACACATGGTTAGCAGATGTTAATGGTCACATACACATGGTTAGCAGATGTTAATGGTCACATACACATGGTTAGCAGATGTTAATGGTCACATACACATGGTTAGCAGATGTTATTGGTTAGCAGATGTTAATGGTCACATACACATGGTTAGCAGATGTTAATGGTCACATACACATGGTTAGCAGATGTTAATGGTCACATACACATGGTTAGCAGATGTTAATGGTCACATACACATGGTTAGCAGATGTTAATGGTCACATACACATGGTTAGCAGATGTTATTGGTTAGCAGATGTTAATGGTCACATACACATGGTTAGCAGATGTTAATGGTCACATACACATTGTTAGCAGATGTTAATGGTCACATACACATGGTTAGCAGATGTTAATGGTCACATACACATGGTTAGCAGATGTTAATGGTCACATACACATGGTTAGCAGATGTTAATGGTCACATACACATGGTTAGCAGATGTTAATGGTCACATACACATGGTTAGCAGATGTTAATGGTCACATACACATGGTTAGCAGATGTTAATGGTCACATACACATGGTTAGCAGATGTTATTGGTTAGCAGATGTTAATGGTCACATACACATGGTTAGCAGATGTTAATGGTCACATACACATGGTTAGCAGATGTTAATGGTCACATACACATGGTTAGCAGATGTTAATGGTCACATACACATGGTTAGCAGATGTTAATGGTCACATACACATGGTTAGCAGATGTTAATGGTCACATACACATGGTTAGCAGATGTTAATGGTCACATACACATGGTTAGCAGATGTTATTGGTTAGCAGATGTTAATGGTCACATACACATGGTTAGCAGATGTTAATGGTCACATACACATGGTTAGCAGATGTTAATGGTCACATACACATGGTTAGCAGATGTTAATGGTCACATACACATGGTTAGCAGATGTTAATGGTCACATACACATGGTTAGCAGATGTTATTGGTTAGCAGATGTTAATGGTCACATACACATGGTTAGCAGATGTTAATGGTCACATACACATTGTTAGCAGATGTTAATGGTCACATACACATGGTTAGCAGATGTTAATGGTCACATACACATGGTTAGCAGATGTTAATGGTCACATACACATGGTTAGCAGATGTTAATGGTCACATACACATGGTTAGCAGATGTTAATGGTCACATACACATGGTTAGCAGATGTTAATGGTCACATACACATGGTTAGCAGATGTTAATGGTCACATACACATGGTTAGCAGATGTTATTGGTTAGCAGATGTTAATGGTCACATACACATGGTTAGCAGATGTTAATGGTCACATACACATGGTTAGCAGATGTTAATGGTCACATACACATGGTTAGCAGATGTTAAGCAGATGTTAATGGTCACATACACATGGTTAGCAGATGTTAATGGTCACATACACATGGTTAGCAGATGTTAATGGTCACATACACATGGTTAGCAGATGTTAATGGTCACATACACATGGTTAGCAGATGTTAATGGTCACATACACATGGTTAGCAGATGTTATTGGTTAGCAGATGTTAATGGTCACATACACATGGTTAGCAGATGTTAATGGTCACATACACATGGTTAGCAGATGTTAATGGTCACATACACATGGTTAGCAGATGTTAATGGTCACATACACATGGTTAGCAGATGTTAATGGTCACATACACATGGTTAGCAGATGTTAATGGTCACATACACATGGTTAGCAGATGTTAATTGGTTAGCAGATGTTAATGGTCACATACACATGGTTAGCAGATGTTAATGGTCACATACACATGGTTAGCAGATGTTAATGGTCACATACACATGGTTAGCAGATGTTAATGGTCACATACACATGGTTAGCAAATGTTAATGGTCACATACACATGGTTAGCAGATGTTAATGGTCACATACACATGGTTAGCAGATGTTAATGGTCACATACACATGGTTAGCAGATGTTAATGGTCACATACACATGGTTAGCAGATGTTAATGGTCACATACACATGGTTAGCAGATGTTAATGAGTGTAGCAAAATGCTTGTGCTTCTAGTTCCGACAGTGCAATAATATCTAACAAGCAATCTAACTGTTCCCCAACAACTACCTAATATACACAAATCTAAAAGGGGTGAATGAGAATATGACCATATAAATATATGGATGAGCGATGGCTAAGCGGCATAGGCAAGGTGCAATAGATGGTATAAAATACAGTATATACATATGAGTAATGTAGGATATGTAAACATGATTAATGTGGCATTATTTAAAGGGGCATTGTTTAAAGTGACTAGTGATCCATTTGTTCATGTGGCCAGGGATCGGGTCTCCATGTAGGCAGCAGCCTCTCTGAGTCAGTGTTTGCTGTTTAACAGTCTGATGGCCTTGAGCTAGAAGCTGTTCTTCAGTCTCTCGGTCCCAGCTTTGATGCACCTGTACTGACCTGCTCTTTCCATGACATAGACTGACCAGGTGAATCCAGATGAAAGATATGATCCCTTATTGATGTCACTTGTTAAATACACTTCAATCAATGTAGATGAAGGGGAGGAGAGGTTAAATAAGGATTCAAGCCTTGGGACAACTGAGACATGGATTGTGTATGTCTGTCACTCAGAGGGTGAATGGGCAAGACAAAATATTGAAGTGCCATTGAACAGGATATGGTAATAGGTGCCAGGCACACCGGTTTGTGTCAAGAACTGCAACACTGCTGGGTTTCTCACATTCAACAGTTTCCCGTGTGTATCAAGAATGGTCCACCACCATAAGGACATCCAGACAACTTGAAACAACTGTGGGAAGCATTGGAGTCAACATGGGCCAGCATCCCTGTGGAACGCTTTCAACACCGTGTAGAGTCCACGCCCCGACAAATTGAGACTATGAATGAGGATAATGTATAAAATCCGGTCAGGGTCCAGTGAGTATAGCGTAAAATCTGGATAATGTATAAACTCCGATCAGGGTCCAGTGAGTATAGCGTAAAACCTGGATAATGTATAAACTCCAGTAAGGGTCCAGTGAGTATAGCGTAAAACCTGTATATGTATAAACTCCAATCAGGGTCCAGTGAGTATAGCGTAAAACCTGGATAATGTATAAACTCCAGTAAGGGTCCAGTGAGTATAGCGTCAAACCTGTATATGTATAAACTCCGGTCAGGGTCCAGTGAGTATAGCGTAAAATCTGGATAATGTATAAACTCCGATCAGGGTCCAGTGAGTATAGCGTAAAACCTGGATAATGTATAAACTCCAGTAAGGGTCCAGTGAGTATAGCGTAAAACCTGTATATGTATAAACTCCGGTCAGGGTCCAGTGAGTATAGCGTAAAATCTGGATAATGTATAAACTCTGGTCAGGGTCCAGTGAGTATAGCGTAAAATCTGGATAATGTATAAACTCCAATCAGGGTCCAGTGAGTATAGCGTAAAACCTGGATAATGTATAAACTCCGGTCAGGGTCCAGTGAGTATAGCGTAAAATCTGGATAATGTATAAACTCCGGTCAGGGTCCAGTGAGTATAGCGTAAAACCTGGATAATGTATAAACTCCAGTGTGGGAAGCATTGGAGTCAACATGGGCCAGCATCCCTGTGGAACGCTTTCAACACCTTGTAGAGTCCATGGTCCAGTGAGTATAGCGTAAAACCTGTATATGTATAAACTCCGGTCAGGATCCAGTGAGTATAGCGTAAAACCTAGATAATGTATAAACTCCGGTCAGGGTCCAGTGAGTATAGCGTAAAACCTGGATAATGTATAAACTCCGGTCAGGGTCCAGTGAGTATAGCGTAAAACCTGTATATGTATGTGTACAATGCTTTCGGAAAGTATTCAGACCCCTTGACTTACTCTAAAATGTTTTTTCTCACCAATGTACACACAATACCCCATAATGACAAAGCAAAAAAAGGTTTTACTTTTTTTTTGCAACATAAAATAAACTGAAATATTACATTTACATAAGTATTCAGACCCTTTACACAGTATTTTGTTGAAGCACTTTTGGCAGCGATTACAGCAACGAGTCTTCTCAGGTATGAAGCTACAATCTTCGTACACCTGTATTTGGGCAGTTCCTCCCAATCCTCTCACGCTTTATCAGATTGGATGGGGAGTGTCCCTGCACAGCTATTTTCAGGTCTCCCCAGAGATGTTTGAACTGATTCAAGTCCAAGCTCTGGCTGGGCCACTCAAGGACATTCAGAAACTTGTCCTGTAGCCAGTCCTGTGTTGTCTTGGCTCTGTGCTTAGGGTTGTCCTGTTGGAAGGTGAACCTTTACCCCAGGCTGAGGTCCTGAGAGCTCTGGAGCAGGTTTTCATCAAGGATATCTCTATACTTTGCTCCGTTCATCTTTCCCTCGATCCTGACTAGTCTCCCAGTCCCTGCCACTGAAAAACATCACCACAGCATGATGTTGCCATCCCCATGCTTCACCGTAGGGATGGTGCCAGGTTTCATCCAGATGTGACGCTTGGCATTCAGGCCAAAGAGTTCAATCTTGGTTTCATCAGACCAGAGAATCTTGTTTCTCATGGTCTGAGAGTCCTTCAGGTGCCTTTTGGCAAACTCTACTGAGGAGTGGCTTCCGCCTGGCCACTCTACCATAAAGGCCTGATTGGTGGAGTGCTGCAGAGATGGTTGTCCTTTTTGGTGAATCAAGGTGAAAGCTATGATTCTTGGTCACCTGACCAAGGCCCTTCTCCCCCGATTGCTCAGTTTGACCGGGCGGTCAGCTCTAGGAAGAGTCTTGGTGGTTCCAAACTTCTTTCATTTAAGAATGATGGAGGCCACTGTGTTCTTGGGGACCTTCAATGCTGCAGAAATGTTTTTTTACCCTTCCCCAGATCTGTGCCTCGACACAATCCTGCCTCAGAGCTCTAAGGACAATTCCTTCCACCTTATGGCTTGGTTTTTGCTCTGACATGCACTGTCAACTGTGGGACCTTTTATAGACAGGTGTGTGTCTTTCCAAATCATGTCCAATCAATTGAATTGACCACAGGTGTACTCCAATCAAGTTGTAGAAACATCTCAAAGATGATCGATGGATGCAGGATGCACCTGAGCTCAATTTCGAGTCTCATAGCAAAGGGTCTGTATACTTATGTAAATAAGGTAATTCTGTGAATCTAGTGAATCGAGTGTTTGGAGGCTCTATTGTGATTAGAATCAACAATGACTACATTTCCCTCACCAGCAGAATACGCAATCACTCCCTGAGAATTCCAGTGACCTTTGACCCAAGTATGGCTACCACTCAGGGGACCACCGTGCCCCCCTCCCAATCCCCAGGTTTAGGTGTACCCACCCTGGTCACCATAGACATTGTGGTGCTCGTTGTCTACTTCCTCCTTGTACTGGCTGTGGGCCTCTGGGTAAGTAGGAGCAAATTTGGGAAAAGGCACCCTAATGGCATCCAAAATGAAACCCTATTCCTATGTAGCTGGCCAAAAGTAGTGCACTATATAGGGATTAGGATTCCATTTCTAAATGATTTGATTTATTCCAGACACATCAGTAGCTCTGGTGAGATTGACTGAAACATGTCATGTGCTCTATTGGGATTTGTTTGGTTGTTGCTCTACAGTATATTCTTGCATCTCAATCTCAAAGTAGAGTTGTTCTACTTCAGTACACTTCTTCAGCACTCTCCTTTACTCCTTCAGCACACTAATTCAGCACACTCCTTCAGTACACTAATTCAGCACACTCCTTCAGTACACTAATTCAGCACACTCCTTCAGCACACTAATTCAGTACACTACTTCAGCACACTAATTCAGTACACTACTTCAGTACACTAATTCAGTACACACCTTCAGCACACTAATTCAGCACACTCCTTCAGTACACTAATTCAGCACACTCCTTCAGCACACTAATTCAGTACACTACTTCAGTACACTAATTCAGTACACTCCTTCAGTACACTAATTCAGCACACTCCTTCAGCACACTAATTCAGTACACTACTTCAGCACACTAATTCAGTACACTACTTCAGTACACTAATTCAGTACACACCTTCAGCACACTAACTCAGCACACTCCTTCAGTACACTAATTCAGCACACTCCTTCAGCACACTAATTCAGTACACTACTTCAGTACACTAATTCAGTACACACCTTCAGCACACTAATTCAGCACACTACTTCAGCACACTAATTCAGTACACTCCTTCAGTACACTAATTCAGCACACTCCTTCAGTACACTAATTCAGCACACTCCTTCAGTACACTAATTCAGCACACTCCTTCAGTACACTAATTCAGTACACTCCTTCAGTACACTAATTCAGCACTCTCCTTCAGCACACATTAAAGTCTGAATAGAGAATGTGTGTAACAGTCAGTCCTTCCCTTCCAGTCCATGTGGAAAACCAAGCGGAGCACGGTGGATGGATACTTCCTGGCAGGAAAGAGCATGACCTGGTGGCCGGTGAGTGAAAAGAAACAGAGATGTTGCTATGGAAACGACACACAAATGACATCCACTCAGTATGTTGAATGGATTCCAGATGTTTGATGCCAAGAGGAACCAGTGTTGATTTATTCCTCTTGTTCTGAATAGTCAAGGACCAAACCAGATGGAGAAACAAAGCAGTCCTTGTAATGTTATTGGGGGGGAACTGAGATTTTATATGGGGAGATATGAATACTTTACAATGGGGTTGGCTTAAGGTCAGACATTGTTGTATTGTCACTCACACATTCTCTCTCTCTTTATCTCTCTGACACTCTCTCTCTGCAGGTGGGCACCTCTCTGTTTGCCAGTAATGTGGGTAGCGGCCACTTCATGGGCCTGGCAGGCTCAGGAGCTGCAGCGGGCATCAGTGCTGTGGCATATGAGTGGAACGTAAGACTATACATTTGGACATTATAATTAATTATAAACTGGATGTGCATCTCTATTACAGATGCAGGATCTTAATTTGCTCACCCTGTTGCTGGAGAACGTTCCTGCAATGCAGGCAATTTAGGTTTAAAAGGCTTCTGAAGTTTGGAATTTCCACTTAGAAATTTCAGACTTGATTTTTCCATCACGACAAATGTATCAACCTCTACATAAATGTTTATTAATTACATACAATCCACACAATAATTCACATTTCCTGTTGCTACAGGAATAATTAAGACCCTACATCTGCACATGATTTTTGATAGGGCATATGGTTTAATGCAAACTTAAAAATATTACTTTTTTCATACTAAGCTTTGCATAAATCACAAGTATCGATGTCTCTGGTTGGCAGGGGATGCTGATGGTGCTGCTCTTGGGTTGGCTTTTCCTGCCCATCTATATCGCTTCCGGGGTGAGAGGTCAACACACACCTTTCTATCAGTCCACTGTCTGTACTGCTGAAATATCACAAACCCACAAGTAGGCCTACTGAAATTATATGCAACATCGAGCCAAGTATTTCAGCGCTCAAATTACACCATTACAGGTGAGAAGATTTTATTGAATATTCCTCTCTGTTTAATGAGACACGACACTTTCCTCTCTGTGTACTGAGACACAACACTTCCCTCTCTGTGTACTGAGACACAACACTTCCCTCTCTGTGTACTCACACAACACTTCCCTCTCTGTGTACTGAGACACAACACTTCCCTCTCTGTTTACTGAGACACAACACTTCCCTCTCTGTGTACTGAGACACGACACTTTCCTCTCTGTGTACTGAGACACAACACTTCCCTCGCTGTGTACTGACACAACACTTTCCTCTCTGTGTACTGAGACACAACACTTCCCTCTCTGTGTACTGACACAACACTCCCCTCTCTGTGTACTGACACAACAATTTCCTCTCTTGTGTACTGAGACACAACACTTTCCTCTCTGTGTACTGACACAACACTTCCCTCTCTGTGTACTGAGACACAACACTTCCCTCTCTGTGTACTGACACAACACTTCCCTCTCTGTGTACTGAGACACAACACTTTCCTCTCTGTGTACTGAGACACAACACTTCCCTCTCTGTTTACTGAGACACAACACTTCCCTCTCTGTGTACTGAGACAACACTTCCCTCTCTGTGTACTGAGACACAACACTTCCCTCTCTGTGTACTGAGACACAACACTTCCCTCTCTGTGTACTGAGACACAACACTTCCCTCTCTGTGTACTGAGATACTTTAGATCACAGTGGTGATAACTTGTTCAATCATTCATGTTCTGTCTGTTTCCCTGTATCCCTAACATGCAGGTGACAACCATGCCTGAATACTTGCAGAAGCGATTCGGGGGGAAGCGAATACAATTATTCATAGCTATTTTGTATTTATTCATTTACATCTTCACAAAGATATCGGTAAGTAAAGTCAAAACACTTCTATGTATCTCATCAGCTATTTACTTTCTCAATACAACATTGTTTTGGACGTGAATCTATTGAATGAATTGAGACCGCTTGCTCCGCTGCTGTGTGTGCGTCATGCGTGCATGCGTGCGTGTGTGCGTGTGTGTGTGTGTGTGTGTGCAGGTGGATATGTATGCTGGGGCAGTGTTTATTCAACAGGCCCTGCAATGGAACATCTATGTAGCTGTGGTGGTGCTTCTGCTCATCACTGCTCTCTACACTGTAACAGGTACCCTGCTATTCTCTCTCTCTGTCTCTCTCTCTCACTGTCTCTCACTCTGTCTCTCTCTCTCTCTCTCTCTTTCTCTCTCAATTCAATTCAATTCAATTCAAGGGGCTTTATTGGCATGGGAAACATGTGTTAACATTGCCAAAGCAAGTGAGGTAGATAATATACAAAAGTGAAATAAACAATACAAATTAACAGTAAACATTACACATACAGAAGTTTCAAAACGATAAAGACATTACAAATGTCATATTATATACATATATATACAGTGTTGTAACAATGTACAAATAGTTAAAGTCTCTCTCTCTGTCTCTCTCACTCACTCTCTCACTCTTTCTCTCTCTCTCTGTCTCTCTCTCTCTCACTCTGTCTCTCTCTGTGTCTCTCTTTCTGTCTCTCTATCTCACTCTCTCACTCATTTTCTCTCTCTATGTCCCTTTCTCTCTTTCACTCTCTTCCAAAACAATCATATTTTTCCTAAAGTCTACCAGTTCAAACATACAGCCTGGTTCAGTGTTGTGCTGTGTTGTTTCAGGTGGTCTGGCTGCTGTCATGTACACAGACGCTGCCCAGACTGGCATCATGTTGATAGGAGCACTCACCCTCATGGGCTTCAGTAAGTCTCTGCTTTGGTGCTGTGTTGATCGGTGGGTACTGTATACACTGAGTTTACAAAACATTAGGAACACCTCCCTAATATTGAGTTGCCTTAGAACAGCCTCAATTCGTTGGGGTATGGACTCTACAAGGTGTTGAAAGCTTTCCACAGGGATGCTGGCCCATGTTGACTCCAATGCTGCACACAGTTGTGTCAAGTTGTCTGGATGTCCTTTGGGTAGTGGACCATTCTTGATACACACGGGAAACTGTTGAGCGTGAAAAACCCAGCAGCGTTGCAGTTCTTGACACAAAGCAGTGTGCCTGACACCTACTACCATCTACACTGATTGAGGTGGATTTAAGTGCCATCAATAATGGATCATAGCTGTCACGTGGTTAGACTATGTCATGGAAAGAGCAGGTGTCCCTAATGTTTTTTATACTCAGTGTATGATTCAAAGATAAATACTTTGTCTTTAATCAGAAAAACGTTCCAACTAGATTTTAGATTTCCTCAGTTATAGATTTTCATGTTTTTCACTCTCTGTATAGTTTACACTCTGTATAGTACAGTACAGGGCAGTACAGTACAGGGCAGTACAGTACAGGGCAGTACAGTACAGGGCAGTACAGGGCAGTACAGTACAGTACAGGGCAGTACAGTACAGTACAGGGCAGTACAGGGCAGTACAGTACAGTACAGGGCAGTACAGTACAGTACAGGGCAGTACAGGGCAGTACAAGGCAGTACAGTACAGGGCAGTACCGGGCATTACAGTACAGTACAGGGCAGTACAGGGCATTACAGTACAGTACAGGGCAGTACAGGGCAGTACAGGGCAGTACAGTACAGTACAGGGTAGTACAGGGCATTACAGTACAGTACAGTACAGGGCATTACAGTACAGGGCAGTACAGGGCATTACAGTACAGTACAGGGCAGTACAGTACAGTACAGGGCAGTACAGGGTATGACAGTACAGTACAGGGCATTACAGTACAGTACAGGTCAGTACAGTACAGTACAGTGCAGGGCAGTACAGTACAGTACAGGGCAGTACAGGGCAGTACAGTACAGGGCAGTATTCATTGATTTAAATTATTTTTAAATCTATATTTATATTATATATATATTTATATTTCTACAGTACATTACAGGGCAGTACAGGGGAGTACAGTACAGGGCAGTACAGTACAGTACAGAGCAGTACAGGGGAGTACAGTACAGGGCAGTACAGTACAGGGGAGTACAGTACAGGGCAGTACAGTACAGGGCAGTACAGTGCAGTACAGTACAGTACAGTACAGTTAAGTACAGTACAGTACAGGGCAGTACAGTACAGGGCAGTATAGGGCAGTACAGTACAGTACAGGGGAGTACAGTACAGTACAGGGCAGTACAGTACAGTACAGGGCAGTGCAGTACAGTTTGCCTAACTGTCTAACTCTGCCCTACTCCTGTGGAGGTTTCGCTGAGGTGGGGGGCTGGAACGCCCTCCTAGAGGGGTATGCTACGGCCATCCCCTCTGTCCGTGTCCCTAACACCACATGTGGCATCCCCCGGGACGACGCCTTCCACCTGTTCCGTGACCCTGTGACCTCTGACCTGCCCTGGCCGGGCATCCTCCTGGGCATGTCCATACCCTCCATGTGGTACTGGTGCTCAGATCAGGTAACAGTGACACTGCTTAGGGACAGTCACTAGATGGCCAAGAGGAGAAGATCTGAGGTATCAGAATTGATACACCTTAAAGGGGAATGGAAACACTAGGCTTTAGAACACCATCTAACTTGAACTGTAAATCACCGTATTGGCATTGTTGCATCACTGACAGGAGAGTTTTGATTCACCTTAATAATAAAACAGATGGATTGGTTAAGTGCTCTATACACTTGGGAGCCACATTCAGCTGCTCTGTCAACAGTTCCAGTCACTGATTCTGTGTTGTGTTGTATCCAGGTGATAGTGCAGCGCTCCCTGTCTGCTAAGAACCTGCTCCATGCTAAAGGAGGCTCCCTGCTGGCTGCCTACCTCAAGATCCTGCCCTTCTTCATGATGGTCCTGCCCGGCATGATCAGCAGAATACTCTACCCAGGTACAATGTCCTAAGTGCAAGGCTTTGGCAGTAACTCTAGAGAGGATACTGTACCTAGGTAAAACCTGCTGATACCACTATCAAACAAAGGAGAGACAGTATATTTACAGCAGCGTTGTTGTTGCGTCTAGACGAGGTGGCGTGTGGTGACCCTGAGGTGTGTACTGAGGTGTGTGGGAACCCAGTGGGCTGTTCAGACATCGCCTACGCCAAACTGGTCATGAAGCTACTGCCCTCAGGTGAGGAACTTTTCTTCTCTCTGTAACATGTTGTATATCTCCATCTGTCTTTGTCACTTCCTGTACACACAAACACCTTGTGGTATCCCAGGAGGTCTACCCCGGGGGATGGTAATAGAGGGGAGGTGGTGAGACGACGTTGGCTCCCTCTGCTGGGGATAAGGGAGCTGTGCACCCCGACACAGACAGCTCAAAGTGGAGGTAATTAGAGGAAAGTGCCAACCAGCCGTGGAGGCCAAATAAAAGGAGCCCGGGGGCACACCGCGGGGGAGAAGGGGGAGAGACCGACACCAAGCCACAGTAGAGAAGAAGGAACAAGCCAAACCGAAGTGATTTTCTTTGTTCTATTTATTTTCTGTCTTAGTAAAGTTGTTTTTGTGGACTAAAGTCTCCCCGTCTCTCTGTCACTCTCTGCACGCTCAACCCAACACCCCGCGGTTTACCTGCTGTGTGTTTCTTCCACTCTCTAGACCTGCTTCTGTGTTTTTTGTATTTTATCCCCCTTTTCATCTTATCCAATTACGATCTTGTCTCATCGCTGCAGCTCCCCTTGGGGCTCCGGAGAGGCGAAGGTCGAGTCATGTGTCCTCCTAAACATGACCCGCCAAACCACGCATCTTAACACCTGCCAGCTTAACCCAGAAGCCAGCCGCACCAATGTGTCGGAGGAGATACTGTTCAACTGAAGACCGAGGTCAGCCTGCAGGCGCCCGGCCCGCCACAAGGAGTCGCTAGAGCGCGATGAACTAAGTAAAGCCCCCCACCCAAACCCTCCCCTAACGACGCTGGACAATCGTGCACCGCCCTATGGGACTCCCGGTCACGGCCGGTTGTGACACAGCCTGATTAAAAGTTACATTGAGATCTGATTGTAGTCAGATCTTATAAGTGTAAACAAACAATATAAGGACACATGTTAGAGGCAGGTATAAACAGGGCTTCTGTCTCTTTCAAATATACACATATACACTTCATGCGATGCGTACTGCAGAGAACAATGGAAGAGAACAATTATCAGTGAATTATCACAGTGAATTATCACAGTGAATTATCAGTGAATTATCACAGTGAATTATCAGTGAATTATCACAGTGAATTATCACAGTGAATTATCACAGTGAATTATTGTAATATTTGTTTGTGTCAATTAATCCCATAAGGGATGTGTTGCCAACTGATGATTTGACAGGAAAATAAAATGTAACAATGTCATACACACATGTACATTCTCCCTCTTTCACTCTCTCTCCCATTTTCTCTCTCTCTGTGTACTCTTCATACTCCTGTCTCGCTCTGTACTCTCCATACTTCTGTCTTTCTCTCTGTACTCTCCATACTCCTGTCTCTCTCTGTACTCTCCATACTCCTGTCTCTCTCTGTACTCTCCGTACTTCTGTCTTTCTCTCTGTACTCTCCATACTCCTCTCTCTCTCTCTCTCTCTCCCCCATTTTCTCTTACTGTGTACTCTTCATACTCCTGTCTCGCTCTGTACTCTTCATACTCCTGTCTCGCTCTGTACTCTCCATACTTCTGTCTTTCTCTCTGTACTCTCCATACTCCATACTTCTGTCTTTCTCTCTGTACTCTCCATACTCCTGTCTCTCTCTCTCTCTCTCTCTCTCTGTGTACTCTCCATACTCCTGTCTCTCTCTGTACTCTCCATACTCCTCTCTCTCTCTCTCTCTCTCTGTGTACTCTCCATACTCCTGTCTCTCTGTACTCTCCATACTTCTGTCTCTCTCTCTCTCTCTCTCTGTGTACTCTCCATACTCCTGTCTCTCTCTCTGTACTCTCCATACTTCTGTCTCTCTGTACTCTCCATACTCCTCTCTCTCTCTCTCTGTGTACTCTCCATACTCCTGTCTCTCTCTCTCTCTGTACTCCCCATACTCCTGTCTCTCTCTGTGTACTCTCCATACTCCTGTCTCTCTCTCCCTCTGTGTAATCTCCATACTCCTGTCTCTCTCCCTCTGTGTACTCTCCATACTCCTGTCTCTCTCTCCCTCTCTCTCTGTGTACTCTCCATACTCCTGTCTCTCTCTGTGTGTACTCTCCATACTCCTGTATCTCTCTCTCCCTCAGTGTACGCCCCATACTCCTGTCTCTCTCCCTCAGTGTAGTCTCCATACTCCTCTCTCTCCCTCTCTCTCTGTGTACTCTCCATACTCCTGTCTCTCTCTGTGTGTACTCTCCATACTCTTGTCTCTCTCTCTCTCTGTACTCTCCATACTCCTGTCTCTCTCTCTCCCTCAGTGTACTCTCCATACTCCTGTCTCTCTCCCTCTGTGTACTCTCCATACTCCTGTCTCTCTCTCTCCCTCAGTGTACTCTCCATACTCCTGTCTCTCTCCCTCTATGTACTCTCCATACTCCTGTCTCTCTCTCTCCCTCAGTGTACTCTCCATACTCCTGTCTCTCTCTGTGTGTACTCTCCATACTCTTGTCTCTCTCTCTCTCTGTACTCTCTCTCCTGTCTCTCTCTGTGTGCACTCTCCATACTCCTGTCTCTCTCTCTCTCTCTCTCTCTCTCTGTACTCTCCATACTCCTGTTTCTCTTTCTGTGTACTCTCCATACTCCTGTCTCTCTCTTTCTGTGCACTCTCCATACTCCTGTCTCTCTCTCTCTCTCTCTCTCTCTCTCTCAGTGTACTCTCCATACTCCTGTCTCTCTCCCTCTGTGTACTCTCCATACTCCTGTCTCTCTCCCTTCGTGTACTCTCCATACTCCTCTCTCTCTCTCCCTCTCTCTCTGTGTACTCTCCATACTCCTGTCTCTCTCTGTGTGTACTCTCCATACTCCTGTCTCTCTCTCTCTCTGTACTCTCCATACTCCTGTCTCTCTCTGTGTGCACTCTCCATACTCCTGTCTCTCTCTCTCTCTCTCTCTCTCTCTCTGTACTCTCCATACTCCTGTCTCTCTCTGTGTGCACTCTCCATACTCCTGTCTCTCTCTGTGTGCACTCTCCATACTCCTGTCTCTCTCCCTCTCTCTCTCTGTACTCTCCATACTCCTGTCTCTCTCTGTGTGCACTCTCCATACTCCTGTCTCTCTCTCTCTCTCTCTCTCTCTCTGTGTACTCTCCATACTCCTGTTTCTCTTTCTGTGTACTCTCCATACTCCTGTCTCTCTCTTTCTGTGCACTCTCCATACTCCTGTCTCTCTCTCTCTCTCTCTCTCTCTCTCTCTCTCTCTCAGTGTACTCTCCATACTCCTGTCTCTCTCCCTCTGTGTACTCTCCATACTCCTGTCTCTCTCCCTCAGTGTACTCTCCATACTCCTCTCTCTCTCTCCCTCTCTCTCTGTGTACTCTCCATACTCCTGTCTCTCTCTGTGTGTACTCTCCATACTCCTGTCTCTCTCTCTCTCTGTACTCTCCATACTCCTGTCTCTCTCTGTGTGCACTCTCCATACTCCTGTCTCTCTCTCTCTCTCTCTCTGTACTCTCCATACTCCTGTCTCTCTCTGTGTGCACTCTCCATACTCCTGTCTCTCTCTGTGTGCACTCTCCATACTCCTGTCTCTCTCCCTCTCTCTCTGTGTACTCTCCATACTCCTGTCTCTCTCTGTGTGCACTCTCCATACTCCTGTCTCTCTCTCTCTTGCTCTCCAGGTCTGCGTGGTCTGATGATGGCGGTGATGATTGCTGCTCTCATGTCCTCCCTCACCTCCATCTTCAACAGCTCCAGCACCATCTTCACCATGGACCTGTGGAGGCATGTCCGGCCCCGAGCAACCGAGTGGGAACTCATGCTCGTGGGAAGGTATACATACACATGCACTCATACTCATGCATACACATACTCATGCATACACATACTCATGCTCGTGGGAAGGTACACATACACTATCCTCCTCAGGATGTTTGTGCTGGTTCTGGTGGTGGTGTCAGTGCTCTGGATCCCTGTGGTCCAGGCCAGTCAGGGAGGACAGCTGTTCATCTACATCCAGTCCATCAGTACCTATCTCCAGCCCCCTGTTTCCATCGTCTTCCTGACTGGATGCTTCTGGAAGAGGACCAATGAGAAGGTGTGCTTGTGTGTGTGTTGGGGGGGAGAATACAGAGTACAGTATGTGAGGTAGTGAAGGTGTCTGTAGTGAAGGTGTCTGTAGTGAAATGATCTATAGTAAAGGTTTGTAGTGAAGGTGTCTGGTGAAAATGTGTGTAGTGAAGGTATTTGTAGTGGAAGTATGTGCAGTGAAAGTATGTGCAGTGAAGGTATATGCAGTGTGTAGTGAATTTGTGTAGTGAAAGTGTGTGTAGTGAAAATGTGTGTAGTGAAATTATTTGTAGTGGAGGTTTGTATAGTGAAAGTATGTGGAGTGAAGCTGTCTGTAGTGAAGTTTTGTGTAGTGAAATAGTGTGTAGTGAAGGTGTCTGTAGTGAAGTTTTGTGTAGTGAAATTGTGTGTAGTGAACATGTCTGTAGTGAAGGTACAGTACTAGTCAAAGGTTTGGACACAAACTACTCATTCAAGGGGTTTTCTTTCTTTATTTCAATATTGTAGAATGATAGTGAAGACATCAAAACTATGAAATAACACATACGGAATCATGTCGTAACCAAAAAAGTGTTAAACAAATCCAAATCTATTTTATATTTGAGATTCCCACATATGCTAAGCACTTGTTGGCTGCTTGGGTCCAAATCTTCCCAAACAATCTCAATTGGGGTGAGGTCGGGTGATTGTGGAGGCCAGGTCATATGATGCCGCACTCCATCACTCTCCTTCTCGGTCAAATAGCCTTTACAAAGCCGGGAGGTGTGTTGGGTCATTGTCCTGTTGAAAAACAAATTATGGTAGCCATGCTGGTTAAGTGTGCCTTGAATTCTAAATAAATCACTGACAGTGTCACCAGCAAAGCACCCCCACACCATCACACCTCCTCCTCCATGCTTCACAATGGGAACCACACATGCGGAGAGCATCCGTTCACTAATCTGCCTCTCACAAAGACACCAAAAATGGAACCAAAAATCTAACATTTGGACTCAAACCAAAGGACACATTTCCATGGTCGAATGTTTCTTTGCCCAAGCAAGTCTCTTCTTATTATTGGTGTACTTTAGTACTGGTTTCTTTGCAGCAATTCGACCATGAAGGCCTGATTCACACAGTCTCCTCTGAACAGTTGATGTTGAGATGTGTCTGTTATTTGAACTCTTGAAAGCATTTATTTGGGCTGCAATTTCTGAGGCTGGTAACTCTTATGAACTTATCCTCTGCAGCAGAGTTAATTCTGGGTCTTCCTTTCCTTTGTCGGTCCTCATGAGAGACAGTTTCATCTTAGAGCTGGATGGTTTTTGCGACTGCAGAGTTCCGTATTGACTGACCTTCATGCCTTAATGTAATGATGGACTGTCGTTTCTCTTTGCTTATTTGAGCTGTTCTTGCCATAATATGGACTTGGTCTTTTACCAAATAGGGCTATCTTCTGTATACCACCCCTACCTTGTCACAACACAACTGATTGGCTCAAACGCATTAAGGAAAGAAATTCCACAAATTAACTTAACAAGGCACACCTGTTAATTGAAATGCATTCCAGGTGACTACCTCATGAAGCTGATTGAGAGAATGCCAAGAGTGTGCAAAGCTGTCATCAAGGCAAAGGGTGGCTACTTTGAAGAATCTAAAATATAAAATATATTTTGACTTGTTTAACTTTTTTGGTTACTACACGATTCCATGTGTTATTTCATAGTTTATGTCTTCACTATTATTCTACAATGTAAAAAATAGTACAAAGGAAGAAAAACCCTTGAATGAGTAGGTGTGTCCAAACTTTTGGTACTGTATGTGTAGTGAAGGTGTGTCTAGTGAAGGTGTGTCTAGTGAAGGTGTGTGTAGTGAAGGTGTGTGAAGTGAAGGTGTCTAGTGAAGGTGTATGAAGTGAAGGTGTCTGTAGTGAAAGTGTCTGTAGTGAAGGTGTGTGAAGTGAAAGTGTGTGTAGTGAAAGTGTCTGTAGTGAAGGTGTGTGAAGTGAAGGTGTGTGTAGTGAAGGTGTCTGTAGTGAAGGTGTGTGTAGTGAAGGTGTCTGTAGTGAAGGTGTGTGAAGTGAAGGTGTGTGTAGTGAAAGTGTCTGTAGTGAAGGTGTGTGTAGTGAAGGTGTCTGTAGTGAAGGTAAGTGTTTGCATCTGAAAATAGGCTGTACTTGGTTTTTCACCTACAGGAATTAAATGCTACTCAATTTGCAATCAGATTGCAGTAAAAGTCAGATGTATTGAAAGATGATGTAGAGATGAAATGTCCCTCCTTTGTGTTCTGCAGGGGGCTTTCTGGGGCCTGTTCCTGGGCCTACTGGTGGGCGGTGTGAGGATGGCCCTAGACTTTATCTATCCCTCACCACTGTGTTACCAGGAGGACAGCAGGCCTGATGTGGTGAAACATGTCCACTACCTCTACTTCTCCACCATGCTGTCTCTGCTCACCCTGGTGGTGGTGGTGGGAGTCAGCCTGGCCACGGAGAAACCCAGCCCAGAGCAGGTGAGGGGAGGCTGGGGAGTGCTACTAAACCAGAGCTCAAATACAGTATCTTGATAGTGATTATGATGGCAATTGTGTATTTGAACAAATCAACCTATTGATTTCAACGACACTGTGATAAATTAAGAATTTGCATCTACAGTACTGTCTAAATCAAATATAAACTTGAGATAGACAGTGTAATAAATGTATGGCCTATCACTAACCGTTGCTGTGTCTGTGTTGTTGTTGCTACGGAACAGATCAGCCGCCTCACCTGGTTCACCAGATTTGATAAGGTGGAGAAGAGCAGTGGAGCTTTAGAGACAGTAGAGACTGTGACTAGTGCTACAGAGACCGAGGAGAGTGCAGAGCAGGAGATAGAAGACAGAGAGCAGGAGAAGGCTAACGGAGAGACACACCTTCAGAGGAAAGGTGGGTAGTGTTGTCCCTTTTTAAGTAGCAGTAGGTTAAAACTGGTAAGTTGCTTCAACAATACTAAGGACCATGATTCATACAATACTCACAATCCCAGTGCTTGAAGTGGACTGAAATAGGTGCCAGCACTCATTTTGGGTGCCAGTACTGTTTATATTTAGGTGCAGGAATATTTTTAAAACAGCAATATTCTATAAGATGCCGGTACTCATAACTGAGGCGCCAGTACAGGTGTGTTCCAGTCCAAGTCAAACACTGCTCATACGCATATACCCACACTTCTCTCACCCCAGTCTCTTCAGAAGCCAGTGTGAGGAGCCAGTCCAGGCTGAAGGCCGCCCTCTACTGGCTTTGTGGGATGGAGAGGCAAAAGGAGGGTGACAGCGCCCCACAACCCCCTCTTCTTCTCGACCCCGCTAGCTCTCTGGAAGAGGACCCATGCCTTAGCCAGGTGGTCGACGCCAACCTCATCATCTGCCTCTCCATCGCCGTCTTTATCATTGGCTACTGGGCCTAGTGAGGAATTCTCAACAGCCAATGATATTGGAAGGGACAGGTGGTGCTTGGCCATTGCTGCAGCATCATCGGAGAGCTGCTGAAGTGTCACAGCACAGGCTGTTATTTATTATTGTACAATAGCAATGTATAGGTTTTTTTAACCCCTCCACCCCCCCCTCTTCAGAGGACAAATATCTTCATTTAGTTTTTACAGAATTTTTTGTTACATACACATACATTTGACATTTTATATAAAGCAGTCACAAAACAATAATACATTACCACACACTCTTTAATCTCAGCCACTCTCAGCCCAACCCTCAGCCACTCTCAGCCCAACCCTCAGCCACTCTCAGCCCATCCCACCCCTCAGCCCATCCCAACCCTCAGCCACTCTCAGCCCATCCACCCCTCAGCCCATCCCAACCCTCAGCCACTCTCAGCCCAACCCTCAGCCACTCTCAGCCCCTCTCAGCCCAACCCTCAGCCACTCTCAGCCCAACCCTCAGCCACTCTCAGCCCAACCCTCAGCCACTCTCAGCCCATCCCACCCCTCAGCCCATCCCAACCCTCAGCTACTCTCAGCCCATCCCAACCCTCAGCCCATCCCAACCCTCAGCCCATCCCACCCCTCAGCCCATCCCACCCCTCAGCCCATCCCCACCCTCAGCCACTCTCAGCCCATCCCCACCCTCAGCCACTCTCAGCCCATCCCACCCCTCAGCCACTCTCAGCCCATCCCACCCCTCAGCCACTCTCAGCCCATCCCACCCCTCAGCCACTCTCAGCCCATCCCACCCCTCAGCCACTCTCAGCCCATCCCACCCCTCAGCCACTCTCAGCCCATCCCACCACTCAGCCACTCTCAGCCCATCCCACCACTCAGCCACTCTCAGCCCATCCCACCCCTCAGCCACTCTCAGCCCATCCCACCACTCAGCCTCTCTCAGCCCATCCCACCCCTCAGCCACTCTCAGCCCATCCCACCCCTCAGCCACTCTCAGCCACTCTCAGCCCATCCCACCACTCAGCCACTCTCAGCCCATCCCACCCCTCAGCCACTCTCAGCCCATCCCACCACTCAGCCTCTCTCAGCCCATCCCACCACTCAGCCACTCTCAGCCCATCCCACCACTCAGCCACTCTCAGCCCATCCCACCACTCAGCCTCTCTCAGCCCATCCCACCACTCAGCCTCTCTCAGCCCATCCCACCCCTCAGCCACTCTCAGCCCATCCCACCCCTCAGCCACTCTCAGCCACTCTCAGCCCATCCCACCACTCAGCCACTCTCAGCCCATCCCACCACTCAGCCACTCTCAGCCCATCCCACCCCTCAGCCACTCTCAGCCCATCCCAACTATCACCATAGACCACCCTCATTTGGTTTCCATGTGCCATATATTTTATGCTGTGATTTTTTTTCTAATCGTATAGTCTCCACAGATTGTGAGCTAACGATGAAAACCTTTCCTACGAGTATTATATTATTTATTGACTGACTAAGGCTTTCCAAATTACCCAACACTGCTATTTGTAAGGTTCATTTTAAGTGCATGTTGTGATTTTTAACCGTTCCTGAACCTGTGACCAGAAACAAGCTACATAGGGGCAATACCAGAATAAATGATCTATCGATTCTGTCTTTTCGCAACAAAATCTACAGAGTTGAGATTGTTGTATGCCCCATATATATGGTATTCTGTTGGTGGCAAGAATTTTATATAATAATTTAAATTGAAAAACTAAGTGTTGAATCAAGTGTAGTTTTTTGTACCAGTTCATAAACCCTATTCCGTGGAATTGGTACATCGAAAACCTCTATCCATGTTGCACCCTGTATGGCACAGCTGTCAACATTTGTCCTCAGATGAAACTGGTATATTATTCTATTTATGCCAGTTCCTTTCAGCCAATTTGTATCTTTACTATATGGCAGCAATGTATAGTTTTGATTGGCAGTGTTTAAATGGGCATGATGCCTCTCAATATGCTACATTTATTATAGTTCTTACTAAGAGTAGACATTCCATTAGATTAGAATATACAGTATAAATTCGGTATTCAGCTGACATGAATAAACATGGAATATTACTGTTTTAATTCATGTTTTGTTTATTTAGAGTAATAATACCCAAAACAATTTTCCTTTAATATGAACAAACAGTGGAGAATCCATTCACTCATTATCGAAAATCTTTGTTCATTTTCAGGTTGAAAAGACACGGGCAGAAAACAAGCAATGCAAATCACATTCAAAACATGAAATGTAGTGAAAAAAAAGGCAATAATCACAAGCAGAGTGAGAAGCCAGGTTACCCACTAAAGATTGTCAACATAACATCCTAAATTTGAATAGTAATCATAAAATAAAATAAAACCTGGGATGTTGTTCTGTTGCTTGTCCATTTCCTGAGCTAAATTAAATCAAAACGGATATCAAAACAAATCAGTTCTAAAAATACAAATCTGTGGCAGGGAATATCCAATCACTTTTCTTATATAACTTTTCTTTTAAAGGGGAAATCTGTGGCAGGGAATATCCAATCACTTTTCTTATATAACTTTTCTTTTAAAGGGGAAATCTGTGGCAGGGAATATCCAATCACTTTTCTTATATAACTTTTCTTTTAAAGGGGAAATCTGTGGCAGGGAATATCCAATCACTTTTCTTATATAACTTTTCTTTTAAAGGGGAAATCTGTGGCAGGGAATATCCAATCACTTTTCTTATATAACTTTTCTTTTAAAGGGGAAATCTGTGGCAGGGAATATCCAATCACTTTTCTTATATAACTTTTCTTTTAAAGGGGAAATCTGTGGCAGGGAATATCCAATCACTTTTCTTATATAACTTTTCTTTTAAAGGGGAAATCTGTGGCAGGGAATATCCAATCACTTTTCTTATATAACTTTTCTTTTAAAGGGGAAATCTGTGGCAGGGAATATCCAATCACTTTTCTTATATAACTTTTCTTTTAAAGGGGAAATCTGTGGCAGGGAATATCCAATCACTTTTCTTATATAACTTTTCTTTTAAAGGGGAAATCTGTGGCAGGGAATATCCAATCACTTTTCTTATATAACTTTTCTTTTAAAGGGGAAATCTGTGGCAGGGAATATCCAATCACTTTTCTTATATAACTTTTCTTTTAAAGGGGAAATCTGTGGCAGGGAATATCCAATCACTTTTCTTATATAACTTTTCTTTTAAAGGGGAAATCTGTGGCAGGGAATATCCAATCACTTTTCTTATATAACTTTTCTTTTAAAGGGGAAATCTGTGGCAGGGAATATCCAATCACTTTTCTTATATAACTTTTCTTTTAAAGGGGAAATCTGTGGCAGGGAATATCCAATCACTTTTCTTATATAACTTTTCTTTTAAAGGGGAAATCTGTGGCAGGGAATATCCAATCTCTTTTCTTATATAACTTTTCTTTTAAAGGGGAAATCTGTGGCAGGGAATATCCAATCACTTTTCTTATATAACTTTTCTTTTAAAGGGGAAATCTGTGGCAGGGAATATCCAATCACTTTTCTTATATAACTTTTCTTTTAAAGGGGAAATCTGTGGCAGGGAATATCCAATCTCTTTTCTTATATAACTTTTCTTTTAAAGGGGAAATCTGTGGCAGGGAATATCCAATCACTTTTCTTATATAACTTTTCTTTTAAAGGGGAAATCTGTGGCAGGGAATATCCAATCACTTTTCTTATATAACTTTTCTTTTAAAGGGGAAATCTGTGGCAGGGAATATCCAATCACTTTTCTTATATAACTTTTCTTTTAAAGGGGAAATCTGTGGCAGGGAATATCCAATCACTTTTCTTATATAACTTTTCTTTTAAAGGGGAAATCTGTGGCAGGGAATATCCAATCACTTTTCTTATATAACTTTTCTTTTAAAGGGGAAATCTGTGGCAGGGAATATCCAATCACTTTTCTTATATAACTTTTCTTTTAAAGGGGAAATCTGTGGCAGGGAATATCCAATCACTTTTCTTATATAACTTTTCTTTTAAAGGGGAAATCTGTGGCAGGGAATATCCAATCACTTTTCTTATATAACTTTTCTTTTAAAGGGGAAATCTGTGGCAGGGAATATCCAATCTCTTTTCTTATATAACTTTTCTTTTAAAGGGGAAATCTGTGGCAGGGAATATCCAATCACTTTTCTTATATAACTTTTCTTTTAAAGGGGAAATCTGTGGCAGGGAATATCCAATCACTTTTCTTATATAACTTTTCTTTTAAAGGGGAAATCTGTGGCAGGGAATATCCAATCTCTTTTCTTATATAACTTTTCTTTTAAAGGGGAAATCTGTGATTGGTATACACATTTTTGGCAGGGGTGACTGTTTTGTTTGAATTCAGCTCTGTTGAATAAAACACAGTCCTATAGTATATTGCGGTAAGAAAGGTTAAAAACAACAACAAATGAAACAGGGTGAATATTGGGAGTGGAGAAGACACAGTGTGAAACGAATGCAGTTAATTAAATTGCACTCCTCATTGATACTTATTTGGTCCTTGGCAACTATTAAAACATTTATATTACAAACACAAAGCAGCACACTCACCAAATGTACTTATTCATCAACTGGCATCTTTGGTCCTTGAGAGCTCTCATCAAATCAAGTATGGCAATGTATAGGATTCTTTGGGCTCACCATGTGTATTTGCTCATCAATAGCACTTTCTGCATTACATTTGTATTACTTGGACCATTAAAAACCATTAAAGAAAGTTCTCAAATGGGGCAAAATTGCAGTTTTGTAGACCATCTTAGGTAATGCATTGAGGACATACAAATGAGCAATTTCCATTCAAAGAATATTCCTACAACCACCATACAATGTACCACAGGGAGGAAAGTTACATCATACAAGTTCTGAGCTTTTAGGTTTACAAGCTTAGCCTCCCACCCAGCCCCAAATCAATGTCAACATTGTACAATGGGTCCAAAGATGAAACAGTATATTCAGATTTGCATCAGATGCTTCCAGGTACTGGGTCATAACATTACAGCTTCACCAGCATTGGAGTTCAGTGGTTATATATATATATATTGTCCAGTCCCAGTACAGGCTTGGTTGATTTAATAGAAAGCTACAGTGGCATCTCTAGCTGCAGGCCAACTTCCTATCATGTTTAGCAGAACGAAGGTTCAATGAACATGGGGTGATCCTGTGGTCCAGTTCCAATACTGTTGATGGTTTATGGATGGAAGGGTGTTGGTGTTGAGGGTGTTGGGTGGTGGGTGCCAACAGTGTTGAGTTTGGATTATGGAGTAACTACGGCGACTACGGCGATTGGATGAATGGCTAGCATATTGACCAATTGGGCAGAGGCAGAATGTTTTTTGGTGATGTCAGTTGGAGTGATCCCTCCCGCTTTCACAGACTGGTGCTCTCTGATTGGATCTCAGGGTCCAAGGGTGGGGTTGGATAGGGGGAGGGCTCATGACCAGCAGAGCTCTCCCCTTGTATGTCCACCATAATTTCAGGGATAAGGGCTCGGCCAATCCCCTTCAAGTTCAGGCTGGCATCTACAGAAGACATTTAGATTGACAGGTAAGTGATCAATCAGGCAAAACACAGCCTACTAGGGTTAGGATTAATTCCATTTTAATTCAGGCAATTCAGGGGATAAATTTAAATTCCAGTTTAAGAATTGAGAAGTGGTATTTATTAGCCACTTCAGGAGATACATTTAAATCCCAGTTTAAGAACTGAGAAGTGCTATTTATCGTTTTCAATTATGATTTTTCGATTTCAGATCACTTCCCGAATTGATGCAATTGACCTTAACCCTGTAGTACACCACTATCAGTCTGCAGCAAGCTCTCTGGAAGAGGACCCATGCCTTAGCCAGGTGGTCGACGCCAACCTCATCATCTGCCTCTCCATCGCCGTCTTTATCATTGGCTACTGGGCCTAGTGAGGAATTCTCAACAGCCAATGATATTGGAAGGGACAGGTGGTGCTTGGCCATTGCTGCAGCATCATCGGAGAGCTGCTGAAGTGTCACAGCACAGGCTGTTATTTATTATTGTACAATAGCAATGTATAGGTTTTTTTAACCCCTCCACCCCCCCCTCTTCAGAGGACAAATATCTTCATTTAGTTTTTACAGAATTTTTTGTTACATACACATACATTTGACATTTTATATAAAGCAGTCACAAAACAATAATACATTACCACACACTCTTTAATCTCAGCCACTCTCAGCCCAACCCTCAGCCACTCTCAGCCCAACCCTCAGCCACTCTCAGCCCATCCCACCCCTCAGCCCATCCCAACCCTCAGCCACTCTCAGCCCATCCACCCCTCAGCCCATCCCAACCCTCAGCCACTCTCAGCCCAACCCTCAGCCACTCTCAGCCCCTCTCAGCCCAACCCTCAGCCACTCTCAGCCCAACCCTCAGCCACTCTCAGCCCAACCCTCAGCCACTCTCAGCCCATCCCACCCCTCAGCCCATCCCAACCCTCAGCTACTCTCAGCCCATCCCAACCCTCAGCCCATCCCAACCCTCAGCCCATCCCACCCCTCAGCCCATCCCACCCCTTAGCCCATCCCCACCCTCAGCCACTCTCAGCCCATCCCCACCCTCAGCCACTCTCAGCCCATCCCACCCCTCAGCCACTCTCAGCCCATCCCACCCCTCAGCCACTCTCAGCCCATCCCACCCCTCAGCCACTCTCAGCCCATCCCACCCCTCAGCCACTCTCAGCCCATCCCACCCCTCAGCCACTCTCAGCCCATCCCACCACTCAGCCACTCTCAGCCCATCCCACCACTCAGCCACTCTCAGCCCATCCCACCCCTCAGCCACTCTCAGCCCATCCCACCACTCAGCCTCTCTCAGCCCATCCCACCCCTCAGCCACTCTCAGCCCATCCCACCCCTCAGCCACTCTCAGCCACTCTCAGCCCATCCCACCACTCAGCCACTCTCAGCCCATCCCACCCCTCAGCCACTCTCAGCCCATCCCACCACTCAGCCTCTCTCAGCCCATCCCACCACTCAGCCACTCTCAGCCCATCCCACCACTCAGCCACTCTCAGCCCATCCCACCACTCAGCCTCTCTCAGCCCATCCCACCACTCAGCCTCTCTCAGCCCATCCCACCCCTCAGCCACTCTCAGCCCATCCCACCCCTCAGCCACTCTCAGCCACTCTCAGCCCATCCCACCACTCAGCCACTCTCAGCCCATCCCACCACTCAGCCACTCTCAGCCCATCCCACCCCTCAGCCACTCTCAGCCCATCCCAACTATCACCATAGACCACCCTCATTTGGTTTCCATGTGCCATATATTTTATGCTGTGATTTTTTTTCTAATCGTATAGTCTCCACAGATTGTGAGCTAACGATGAAAACCTTTCCTACGAGTATTATATTATTTATTGACTGACTAAGGCTTTCCAAATTACCCAACACTGCTATTTGTAAGGTTCATTTTAAGTGCATGTTGTGATTTTTAACCGTTCCTGAACCTGTGACCAGAAACAAGCTACATAGGGGCAATACCAGAATAAATGATCTATCGATTCTGTCTTTTCGCAACAAAATCTACAGAGTTGAGATTGTTGTATGCCCCATATATATGGTATTCTGTTGGTGGCAAGAATTTGATATAATAATTTAAATTGAAAAACTAAGTGTTGAATCAAGTGTAGTTTTTTGTACCAGTTCATAAACCCTATTCCGTGGAATTGGTACATCGAAAACCTCTATCCATGTTGCACCCTGTATGGCACAGCTGTCAACATTTGTCCTCAGATGAAACTGGTATATTATTCTATTTATGCCAGTTCCTTTCAGCCAATTTGTATCTTTACTATATGGCAGCAATGTATAGTTTTGATTGGCAGTGTTTAAATGGGCATGATGCCTCTCAATATGCTACATTTATTATAGTTCTTACTAAGAGTAGACATTCCATTAGATTAGAATATACAGTATAAATTCGGTATTCAGCTGACATGAATAAACATGGAATATTACTGTTTTAATTCATGTTTTGTTTATTTAGAGTAATAATACCCAAAACAATTTTCCTTTAATATGAACAAACAGTGGAGAATCCATTCACTCATTATCGAAAATCTTTGTTCATTTTCAGGTTGAAAAGACACGGGCAGAAAACAAGCAATGCAAATCACATTCAAAACATGGAATGTTGTGAAAAAAAAGGCAATAATCACAAGCAGAGTGAGAAGCCAGGTTACCCACTAAAGATTGTCAACATAACATCCTAAATTTGAATAGTAATCATAAAATAAAATAAAACCTGGGATGTTGTTCTGTTGCTTGTCCATTTCCTGAGCTAAATTAAATCAAAACGGATATCAAAACAAATCAGTTCTAAAAATACAAATCTGTGGCAGGGAATATCCAATCACTTTTCTTATATAACTTTTCTTTTAAAGGGGAAATCTGTGGCAGGGAATATCCAATCACTTTTCTTATATAACTTTTCTTTTAAAGGGGAAATCTGTGGCAGGGAATATCCAATCACTTTTCTTATATAACTTTTCTTTTAAAGGGGAAATCTGTGGCAGGGAATATCCAATCACTTTTCTTATATAACTTTTCTTTTAAAGGGGAAATCTGTGGCAGGGAATATCCAATCACTTTTCTTATATAACTTTTCTTTTAAAGGGGAAATCTGTGGCAGGGAATATCCAATCACTTTTCTTATATAACTTTTCTTTTAAAGGGGAAATCTGTGGCAGGGAATATCCAATCACTTTTCTTATATAACTTTTCTTTTAAAGGGGAAATCTGTGGCAGGGAATATCCAATCACTTTTCTTATATAACTTTTCTTTTAAAGGGGAAATCTGTGGCAGGGAATATCCAATCACTTTTCTTATATAACTTTTCTTTTAAAGGGGAAATCTGTGGCAGGGAATATCCAATCACTTTTCTTATATAACTTTTCTTTTAAAGGGGAAATCTGTGGCAGGGAATATCCAATCACTTTTCTTATATAACTTTTCTTTTAAAGGGGAAATCTGTGGCAGGGAATATCCAATCACTTTTCTTATATAACTTTTCTTTTAAAGGGGAAATCTGTGGCAGGGAATATCCAATCACTTTTCTTATATAACTTTTCTTTTAAAGGGGAAATCTGTGGCAGGGAATATCCAATCACTTTTCTTATATAACTTTTCTTTTAAAGGGGAAATCTGTGGCAGGGAATATCCAATCACTTTTCTTATATAACTTTTCTTTTAAAGGGGAAATCTGTGGCAGGGAATATCCAATCTCTTTTCTTATATAACTTTTCTTTTAAAGGGGAAATCTGTGGCAGGGAATATCCAATCACTTTTCTTATATAACTTTTCTTTTAAAGGGGAAATCTGTGGCAGGGAATATCCAATCACTTTTCTTATATAACTTTTCTTTTAAAGGGGAAATCTGTGGCAGGGAATATCCAATCTCTTTTCTTATATAACTTTTCTTTTAAAGGGGAAATCTGTGGCAGGGAATATCCAATCACTTTTCTTATATAACTTTTCTTTTAAAGGGGAAATCTGTGGCAGGGAATATCCAATCACTTTTCTTATATAACTTTTCTTTTAAAGGGGAAATCTGTGGCAGGGAATATCCAATCACTTTTCTTATATAACTTTTCTTTTAAAGGGGAAATCTGTGGCAGGGAATATCCAATCACTTTTCTTATATAACTTTTCTTTTAAAGGGGAAATCTGTGGCAGGGAATATCCAATCACTTTTCTTATATAACTTTTCTTTTAAAGGGGAAATCTGTGGCAGGGAATATCCAATCACTTTTCTTATATAACTTTTCTTTTAAAGGGGAAATCTGTGGCAGGGAATATCCAATCACTTTTCTTATATAACTTTTCTTTTAAAGGGGAAATCTGTGGCAGGGAATATCCAATCACTTTTCTTATATAACTTTTCTTTTAAAGGGGAAATCTGTGGCAGGGAATATCCAATCTCTTTTCTTATATAACTTTTCTTTTAAAGGGGAAATCTGTGATTGGTATACACATTTTTGGCAGGGGTGACTGTTTTGTTTGAATTCAGCTCTGTTGAATAAAACACAGTCCTATAGTATATTGCGGTAAGAAAGGTTAAAAACAACAACAAATGAAACAGGGTGAATATTGGGAGTGGAGAAGACACAGTGTGAAACGAATGCAGTTAATTAAATTGCACTCCTCATTGATACTTATTTGGTCCTTGGCAACTATTAAAACATTTATATTACAAACACAAAGCAGCACACTCACCAAATGTACTTATTCATCAACTGGCATCTTTGGTCCTTGAGAGCTCTCATCAAATCAAGTATGGCAATGTATAGGATTCTTTGGGCTCACCATGTGTATTTGCTCATCAATAGCACTTTCTGCATTACATTTGTATTACTTGGACCATTAAAAACCATTAAAGAAAGTTCTCAAATGGGGCAAAATTGCAGTTTTGTAGACCATCTTAGGTAATGCATTGAGGACATACAAATGAGCAATTTCCATTCAAAGAATATTCCTACAACCACCATACAATGTACCACAGGGAGGAAAGTTACATCATACAAGTTCTGAGCTTTTAGGTTTACAAGCTTAGCCTCCCACCCAGCCCCAAATCAATGTCAACATTGTACAATGGGTCCAAAGATGAAACAGTATATTCAGATTTGCATCAGATGCTTCCAGGTACTGGGTCATAACATTACAGCTTCACCAGCATTGGAGTTCAGTGGTTATATATATATATATTGTCCAGTCCCAGTACAGGCTTGGTTGATTTAATAGAAAGCTACAGTGGCATCTCTAGCTGCAGGCCAACTTCCTATCATGTTTAGCAGAACGAAGGTTCAATGAACATGGGGTGATCCTGTGGTCCAGTTCCAATACTGTTGATGGTTTATGGATGGAAGGGTGTTGGTGTTGAGGGTGTTGGGTGGTGGGTGCCAACAGTGTTGAGTTTGGATTATGGAGTAACTACGGCGACTACGGCGATTGGATGAATGGCTAGCATATTGACCAATTGGGCAGAGGCAGAATGTTTTTTGGTGATGTCAGTTGGAGTGATCCCTCCCGCTTTCACAGACTGGTGCTCTCTGATTGGATCTCAGGGTCCAAGGGTGGGGTTGGATAGGGGGAGGGCTCATGACCAGCAGAGCTCTCCCCTTGTATGTCCACCATAATTTCAGGGATAAGGGCTCGGCCAATCCCCTTCAAGTTCAGGCTGGCATCTACAGAAGACATTTAGATTGACAGGTAAGTGATCAATCAGGCAAAACACAGCCTACTAGGGTTAGGATTAATTCCATTTTAATTCAGGCAATTCAGGGGATAAATTTAAATTCCAGTTTAAGAATTGAGAAGTGGTATTTATTAGCCACTTCAGGAGATACATTTAAATCCCAGTTTAAGAACTGAGAAGTGCTATTTATCGTTTTCAATTATGATTTTTCGATTTCAGATCACTTCCCGAATTGATGCAATTGACCTTAACCCTGTAGTACACCACTATCAGTCTGCAGCAAGAAGCCCTACAGAACAGACAGAGGCTCACACATCAGTCCCCGAACAGACCATATCCACACCTCAAACCTAAGGAAAGCACACAAACTCTGCATACTGGAGAAAAGACACCAAGGATTTGTCATATTGTAAAATATATATATAATAAAAAAGGAAATACATGTGACTATGACGGGGAAGTTGAATGCCACGTTCTAGTCACAGTTCGTACATTTTCCCATGTGGGAAATGTGATTTCAATAACAGAGTGACTTGGAGAGTATTGTTGATATGTTACTCTGAAATGCTAGAAGTGCATCACCTGGGTTCTGGAGTGCTTCAAAGAAATGAAGCCAAATACAGTCATTTAGATGGTCTGGACATGAATTTTCAAATATCCCACAACTCTTTGCTTTTATGCAGATTCATTCTAAAGTTAATGTCCAGGCCTTCTATTACACTGCTCAAAAAAATAAAGGGAACACTTAAACAACACAATGTAACTCCAAGTCAATCACACTTCTGTGAAATCAAACTGTCCACTTCAGAAGTAACACTGATTGACAATAAATTTCACATGCTGTTGTGCAAATGGAATAGACAACAGGTGGAAATTATAGGCAATTAGCAAGACCCCCCAATAAAGGAGTGGTTCTGCAGGTGGTGACCACAGACCACTTCTCAGTTCCTATGCTTCCTGGCTGGTGTTTTGGTCACTTTTGAATGCTGGCGGTGCTTTCACTCTAGTGGTAGAATGAGACGGAGTCTACAACCCACACAAGTGGCTCAGGTAGTGCAGCTCATCCAGGATGGCACATCAATGCGAGCTGTGGCAAGAAGGTTTGCTGTGTCTGTCAGGGTAGTGTCCAGAGCATGGAGGCGCTACCAGGAGACAGGCCAGTACATCAGGAGACGTGGAGGAGGCCGTAGGAGGGCAACAACCCAGCAGCAGGACCGCTACCTCCGCCTTTGTGCAAGGAGGAGCAGGAGGAGCACTGCCAGAGCCCTGCAAAATGACCTCCAGCAGGCCACAAATGTGCATGTGTCTGCTCAAATGGTCAGAAACAGACTCCATGAGGGTGGTATGAGGGCCCGATGTCCACAGGTGGGGGTTGTGCTTACAGCCCAACACCGTGCAGGACGTTTGGCATTTGCCAGAGAACACCAAGATTGGTGTCAGTCATGGTGTGGGGTGGCATTTCTTTGGGGGGCCGCACAGCCCTCCATGTGCTCACCAGAGGTAGCCTGACTGCCATTAGGTACCGAGATGAGATCCTCAGACCCCTTGTGAGACCATATGCTGGTGCGGTTGATCCTGGGTTCCTCCTAATGCAAGACAATGCTAGACCTCATGTGGCTGGAGTGTGTCAGCAGTTCCTGCAAGAGGAAGGCATTGATGCTATGGACTGGCCCGCCCGTTCCCCAGACCTGAATCCAATTGAGCACATCTGGGACATCATGTCTCGCTCCATCCACCAACGCCACGTTGCACCACAGACTGTCCAGGAGTTGGCGGATGCTTTAGTCCAGGTCTGGGAGGAGATCCCTCAGGAGACCATCCGCCACCTCATCAGGAGCATGCCCAGGCGTTGTAGGGAGGTCATACAAGCACGTGGAGGCCACACACACTACTGAGCCTCATTTTGACTTGTTTTAAGGACATTACATCAAAGTTGGATCAGCCTGTAGTGTGGTTTTCCACTTTAATTTTGAGTGTGACTCCAAATCCAGACCTCCATGGGTTGATACATTTGATTTCCATTGATCATTTTTGTGTGATTTTGTTGTCAGCACATTCAACTATGTAAATAAAAAAGTATTTAATAAGAATATTTCATTCATTCTGATCTAGGATGTGTTATTTTAGTGTTCCCTTTATTTTTTTGAGCAGTGTATTTGACTTAGATAAGAAATAGGAAGTAGAGTACCGACTGCACCGTCAGTATCAGACTGGACCATCTCTTGGACTATCCCAGGGGTGTTAAGAGTGGTTAGTTAACAAGGGTAGCTGTAAGTAGCCTTCAACCACAGCCATGGCACAACGGGGTGGGAATCACACGCATGTTATTTACTATTGGCAGGCAGGGTTAATGCATTGGGCTCAACCACACACACACAACACACAGGCAGACACGCACACACATGCAGACAAACACACGAGCACGTTCGCACACACACGGAGAGCAAGGGGCTGCAACTCAGAGCGTCAGCCAATCATATCCTTACCATTACCTGCCTCTCAATCTCAGCTCACAGGCAGGGCGGCAGCTCACACATCTGCAATATTCCAATATTTACCCATCATGCATTTTAAATTAAATCACCACAATTACAGTGTATGGTGTGCGTGAGGCAATACTAAAGGCAGTGAGACCAGAATCCAAGTGAACAAACACCTTTCATGGTTACATTTCTCTCTCTGTGAGAGTCCTGATGAAATCACACAATGCTCGATTAGCTAGCATTGTCAGCAGCATATGATTTCATTGGCAGTTGGACAGTTAACTGTGTTAATACAGTGGGAAGACTTCCTGTTGTGTTTGCTTTGTGTCACTGTTTAATATCTAATACATTTGTTCATACACTTTTTATGTAGTGCTTTTTATGTGTAACTATGTCTGAAACAGACTTAGCCAGAGCTTGGAAAAAAAAGATTCTCAAAATGTCCTTCGACTAAAGAAAGAATGCCAGAGACAGTATCGTACACCGAGACAAATTCCTGGCTACATTGCTGTTCAACAAAGTTTTTTTCTGATTTAGATTCTGAGCATATAATGGAACGTTTGGCAAACAAGGAAATTTCCATTAGTTTTGTGTGTGTGTTTGTGTTTGTGTTTGTGTGTGTGTGTGTGTGGAAATAGGGCCAACAATACATCAGTATGTGCTACTGCAATACCGTGTCTGAGTCAGCCAGGGAGCCTCCTGCTCTGCTTGAAACCTTGAGAGTTCCTACCAGGAAAACTGCCACCCCCACCCACACACACCCACACACTCCTCTGTTGAGATTAGTTTCCAGCTCTGAGTATTATGTGAAGCTAATGAAGGAGCTGATTGGTGAATAATAGACTGAAACTCTATCCTTCTTTTAGTCATCCCTCCATCCTTCCTTTCTCTGGCTGCATTTTAGACTGTGTGTCATACCTTCTAGAGACGTCCTTTCTCACCAGAGTATGTTTCCTTCTTTACCACACGATGTATCATATCTCTGATAAGTAATAGAGTCACAGCCCATATCCTATGACTCACACAGCACATATTGAGAGCTGGATGGAGTCCTCTGTTGTATGGTATACTGGCCAACTAGCGTACCCAAGTAGGTTTGTGTCATGACAGTTTAATATCCGTTATAGTCATGAGTAGTTTGGATTGGGAAAGGATGGACTGTAACTTTACCGGTGATGACCTTGGAGGCAGAGCCGCTGGGCCCGTTGCTGTCGTCATTGGTGGGCGGCTGACGGGGCGGGGGAACTGTAGGTCGGGAGCGTGGCTTCGGAGCCGGCCTGGTGGGGCGAGGGAGGGAGCCAGAGTGGAAGGAGGATAGAGGGGTGAAGGGGGTGGAGGTTGGACCATCGTGAGGAGGGGTGCTAGGGGGTGTGGGGGTGTGGGGCGGAGAGGGGTCTGACTCCCCCTGAGACTGAGGGGGCTGTGGGGGCGGGTGGCTGGGGGCGTGGATGGGGGTTTCTTTACCAGAGTGGCGTCGTGGAGCGATGAGGGGGTAGGGGTTATTAGGCGCGGGACTGTGGCCAAGGGTAGAGACATTAGCTACAAAGGGGTTGGCCTGTTTGGGTGGGGCAGGGGCTTGCTTCTTAGTACCTGGGGAAGACCAAATAAAACCATGGCTTTAAACTATGAAATCACACTGATCAAAGCACTGATAAGTACGTGAGTTAAAAAGGTCTGAGCTTTCTGTCTGATTTGATTGATGCTATTGTGGTCCTCTGTAGCTCACTTGGTGCTTGCAACGCCAGGAAAGTTGGTTCGATTCCCGGCACCACCCATGTATGCATGCATGACTGGGTAAGTCGTTGTGGATGAACGTGTCTGCTAAATGGGATATACTATTTGTAGTACGTTGTGTCAGTCTCTTAAGTGTAAACTACCAGAGGGTGTAGAGAGGTGTGGTTGGGTGGTCAGAGTGTGTTCTTTCACCTCTGCGTCCAATGTGGGGGCTAGGACCCCTGCATCCCGCCTGGGAGTGGGGCGTCCCCACGGTGAGCTGGGAGCCCCCGTTCCTCAGGGGAGCGGGGGTGGTGGTGGGGTCATGGCCAGGGCTGTAGAGATAGAGGACAAACCCACTGTCACCTGTCAGTCTACAAGCCAGGTCTCAATGCAAAGTGATGACATGCAAAAACTGCATCACAGGTCAGGGTTAGTCACTTCCTTGGCAATCATGTATAAAGAACAATTACAGTGACAATTAGCCAGTTACATGAGTCAAATCATAACATGGAAAGATTAAAGACAATTACGTCTCTCAAATCACAGTGTGTTTCCAACTGGCACAAAACAGATGCAAAAACACTACAGGAAACACAGGAAGTTCATTCAAGGAAGGTAATTACAGTTGCACATGCATTGAGGATAACCAGAGCAGGAGTACCAAGCCTGCTTGGGATGATACCAGCATGGTAAACCCTAGGGCTGTGAGTCAAGAGTTTGGGACAATCACAAAGCAAACATTAGACAACTACATGAAATGCCAAAGCAGACAGGTATGCATGCTTGGGGGGAGGGCTGACCAACAGACAGCCACATGAACGGTCCGGACAGACAAATATTTAGAAAGACTGGTAGGAAGGCAGACACTTGAGGGAGCAGGACCAGCACCCTGTCTGGGAAGGGATAGGACAATAGACAAGCACCAATCACAAAGCTGCTTCCTGGATCACTAGGAGATGCCTTTCAACAAACAGCTAAATCATTGGCTTTGGGACATCGGTTTGATTTACAGCATACTTGGGACAAGCAAACACAAAGGTCAATGACAGAGTGAGTAGCTGTAGGTTGATCAATCAGGATCGACAGCAGGGCGGCGCGTAACCTTCTGGTTTCTGTTTGGCTGATTGGTGACGGGAGGGAAGGGACTCAGTTTCTGCTTCCTCCTTACCTATTCTCCTCAGCGCTGTGCTGGGTAAGAGGCAGAGGCTGCTGCCCTGTGGCCACCTGGACCTCTGGTGCCACACCCTGACCCCCACCCCCACCACCCCCAGCCAGGCCAGGCTGGCCAGCCTCCGTACTCCCACACAGAGTTTGCTCCTGGGTCTGGGGCTCAGCCACAGGCTGGGTCTGGGTGACTCCTCCAGCCTCTGGCGGTGGTAGAGGGGGCTGGAAGGCGGGCGAAGAAGCATGATGGTGCTGTTTTCTATTTAGAGTGGCAGTTCTACGTGGGGTGGGGGTGGGGTCGCCCAGTTTGTTAGGAGCGGGGCTATACAGAGGGGAGAGGGGAGAGAGTGAGGGGTGAAGACACACCGATGACAACATCAGAGAGGTGAGAGACAGAGACAGAGAGAAAGAGGAGAGAGACACACACAGAGACAGAGAGGAGAGACAGAGAGAGACAGAGAGGAGAGACAGACACAGAGACAGATACAGAGAGAGACAGAATGACAGAGACAGACAAAGAGACAGGGACTGACAGAAAGACAGTTAAAAGAGAGACCACTCCAGAGAGAGAGAGAGAGAGAGAGAGAGAGAGAAGAATGAGGTATTAACCAAAGGCCTTTACCGAAGCAGAGATCACATGATTCTAGTTCAAGTGAGCTTTGAACTAGTGAACTTTGAGCTCCTTCCATTTCTTACAGCTTGACAACAGAATAGAGTGACAAAACACACAACCAGTAACCTAAAACCTAGGCTTTAATAGAGGTGGCATATAAGGGGTTCAAAGTGTTAAACATTGTTTCCTATTTCAGAATGGTGACACGGCTTGATAAAAGTGTGATTCAATTCAAGACAAGTGAGGGTTAATCCTTATATCTCCTGAAACAATGTGTTAAATTTAAGAACAATTCTTAGGTGAATTAAAGTGTGCTTATTCATCACGTTCACCGCTGGCCTCGGTTTAAAGACACATTTTATTGGTTTGTTTCTACAATCATCTTACATATCGGTAATACTGTAGTGTTAAAACACACACAAACACATTGGAATGGACTTTCACAAACTGGGATTCTGGATTCACAAACTGTCTCCTAGGGTATAGCTTGGATTTTATTAAGAAGGCAGTGGCATTGGCTGTTCCTGCTCCCCAGCGGGCGTTTCCTTGACTGTGATGGACTCGTCAGCCACTACATAGAGGGCTGAGACGGCCGCTGCCCCCCTGGACTCCTGCCTGGTCAGTGTCCGGGCATGGATGCTGAAACCTGGGCTGGGACGGGGGCTGCTACGGGGGTAGGACAGGTACCTGTCTTTGCGGGGAGTGTCACCGTCCACCAGGCTTCCGGGGCGTCGCCTCTCGAAAGGGCCTGGGTCAGGTTCAGGGGTCATGGCCACGAACATGCCCGACACGTTAAAGTCCACGTCTGGTGAGAAGTGAAACACAGAGGTCAGCAAACAAGACAACGGGCATTTCCTGTTCTATGTCGAGTGAGGAGTAACTTAGGAGTAACATAGTCACTTAGATAAAGACTTTCTGTAACACAATCCCTCCCAGGTTCAAGTAGAGGTCTCTTACCATCTGGGAAGAACCAGTCAGCGTGCTGGATGATGGGTTCTATGATGGCCACCACATGGACCGAGGTAGCAGCAGCCATCTCTGCCAGAGTCCTGAGGACAGAGGGGGAGAGACAGACATCAAGATCAATGAAACATCAAGCTAAATTAACTACTGTACAACACTACCAATGCTAATTGTTTATGTCAAATGAAGGGATGGATTTGTAGAAACAAGAAGACAGGGAAGCACAGCTAAGGTACACAATGGTTGTTTTTTGTAGACAGAAGGTACTCTTTGGTAAAAGGGGTAAATGGGTCCTCAAAAAGAAAGGAGGACCAAGACACTTGGAAACAAAGATTTGAAATGTGTTATCTTTGTTTCCATTGAACATGCCATACAAATAAAGGAAGTGTTATGAATGATATGAAGAGTGCCTTGGTCCTTCCTTTTTGATGCATGGGATGGATGTGTATTGCTCACCCCTCAGTCTTGGACCAGAGCAGGTTGGGTCCCAGCACTATGGCGATGTTACTGGGAGTCATCTTATTCACCTCACTGTCCTGGGCCAGCTTGGCTAGGAACTTTACCAGATACCTGCAAACAAAATCCCAATGGGATATTGAACCATAGACCTTGTGTGCATCTCATAAATAAATCACTTTTGGGAGCATATAATTCCAATGGTGGACGATTATGTTTCCAACATTGACACTCACCTGAAGTTGGCCTTGTGGTTCTTTGGCAAACCGTCACATGCCACCCACAAAGCCTGAAGCCTCCTGTCTGGGTCAGACACACTGTACAACACAACATTACATACCCAAATAAGACGGTACAATGTTTCACAGTCTCTATAATAAACACTTGTTGGGTTTGGGTCGTATTCATTAGGGCACACCATAGCAAAACACTTTGCAACGGAAAACGCAAAAAATGATTTATTATTTGCCAAATCCGCGTTTCGGTTTGTTTTCTTCTGTTTTGTGCCTAGTGAATGGTCTTGAAAAGTGTTTCACTGCAGAGTGTGATGAGTATATTCTCCAGTGTATTTGTGGACAGTGAATCATTGCGTACAGGTGGATATGTAGTATTCTTACTTGGAGGCTTGTGTCCACTCATCATACAGTGAGAAGGTCAAAAGGGGTTCAGGCAGCTCTCTGAGGTAGGACTTCAGGGCTCCTGGACAGAGACAACACAACCACAAATATGGTTCATTGTAGTACATGAACTGAATGGGGTTCAGGCAGCTCTCTGAGGTAGGACTTCAGGGCTCCTAGACAGAGACAACACAACCACAAATATGGTTCATTATAGTACATGAACTGAATGGGGTTCAATTGTGCTTTTGGAAGTAGTGGGACTGTCCTCCTAAAATCAAATCAAAGTGTATTTGTCACGTGCGCCAAATACAACAGGAGAGTAGACCTTACAGTGAAATGCTTACAGGCCCTAACCAACAGTACAATTTTAAAGTAAACAAGAGGAAATAATTGAACAATAGATAAGGAAATAAAAACCAACAGTAAAAAGACAGTGAATAATAACAGTAGTGAGGCTATATACAGACACTGGTTAGTCGGGCTAATTGAGGTAGCATGTACATGTAGGTATGATTAAAGTGACTATGCATATATGATAAACAGAGTAGCAGCAGTGTAAAGAGGGGTTGGGACACACACACACACAATGCAAATAGTCCGGGTAGCCATTTGAATACCTGTTCAGGAGTCTTATGGCTTGGGAGTAAAAGCTGTTGATAAGGCTTTTTGTCCTAGACTTGGCAGTACGGTACCGCTTGCCTTGCTGTAGTAGAGAGAACAGTCTATGACTGGGCTGGGGTCTTTGACAATTTTTAGGGCCTTCCTCTGACACTGCCTGCTATAGAGATCCTGGATGGCAGGAAGCTTGGCCCCAGTGATGTACTGGGTCGTACCCTCTTTACGACTGTCTTGGTGTGCTTGGACAACTCTATAGTTTGTTGGTGAAGTGGACACCAAGGAATTTGAAGCTTTCAACCTGCTCCACTACAGCCCCGTCGATGAGAATGGGGGCGTGCTCGGTCCTCCTATTCCTGTAGTCCACAATCATCTCCTTAGTCTTGGTTACGTTGAGGGATAGGTTATTATTCTGGCACCACCCAGTCAGGTCTCTAACCTCCTTCCTATAGGCTGTCTCATCGTTGTCGGTGATCAGGCCTACCACTGTTGTGTCGTCTGCAAACTTAATGATGGTGTTGGAGTCGTACCTGGCCACGCAGTCGTGGGTGAACAGGGAGTACAGGAGGGGACTGAGCACGCACCCCTGAGGGACTCCATTGTTGAGGATCAGCGTGGCAGATGTGTTGCTACCTACCCTCACCACCTGTGGGCGGCCCGTGAGGAAGTCCAGGATCCAGTTGCAGAGGGAGGTGTTTAGTCCCAGGATCCTTAGCTTAGTGATGAGCTTTGAGAGTACTATGGTGTTGAATCCTGAGCTGTAGTCAATGAATAGCATTCTCACGTAAGTATTCCTTTTGTCCAGGTGGGAAAGGGCAGTGTGGAGTGCAATAGAGATTGCATCATCTGTGGATCTGTTTGGGTGGTATGCAAATTGGAGTGGGTCTAGGGTTTCTGGGATAATGGTGTTGATGTGAGCCATTACCAGCCTTTCATGGCTACAGACGTGAGTGCTACGGGTCTGTAGTCATTTAGGCAGGTTGCCTTTGTTTTCTTGGGCACAGAGACTATGGTGGTCTGCTTGAAACATGTTGGTATTACAGACTCAATCAGGGGCATGTTGAAAATGACACCTGCCAGTTGGTCAGCACATGCCCGGAGTACACATCCTGGTAATCCGTCTGGCCCTGCAGCCTTGTGAATGTTGACCTGTTTAAGGGTCTTACTCATGTCGGCTACGGATAGCGTGATCACACAGTTGTCCGGAACAGCTGATGCTCTCATGCATGCCTCAGTATTGCTTGCCTCGAAGCGAGAATAGAAGTGATTTCGCTCGTCTGGTAGGCTCATGTCACTGGGCAGCTAGCGGCTGTGCTTCCCTTTGTAGTCTGTAATAGTTTGCAAGCCCTGCCACATAAGACGAGTGTCGGAGCCGGTGTAGTATGATTCAATCTTAGCCCGATGTTGGCACTTTGCCTGTTTGATGGCTCGTCGGAGGGCATAGCAGGATACATGATCATTTTCAACTCAAATATACACCATTCCCACTGGACTGAATACGGTCTCAAATCCAAAGATTGCCGTTTGTATTGTCTTCTACTCTGCACCCCCAAATTCAACCCTTGCATAGACTATTGAGAGTAAAGGGGAACGAAAACAACTTTAATGAGTTATGTAAGGGAAATGGGTCATACCAGCTACAGCATGGGGGTCGGAGTAAAACTCCTCTAACTGGGAGGTGGAACAGTCCAGCGCTGCCTTCAGCTTCTTTAGTTTGGAGGCCCCAGCAGCGATTCGGAACAGACCCTGAGAAGAGAGAGATACAGTTTTAAAGTCTTAAAGTTTACAAATGTTTTTTTCTTCATAGAAAATTAGAACTGGTTCAACAAACTAACCACGGTTAGATACAAATATAAATGAGGAAAAATGCCAACTCAAGCTCTTTGAGGGGGAAATGGATGTCTACTTTCTGTTCTAAAATTAGAGAAGGCTGTCTGGTTTGGGTATGACTGAGACAAGGAAGGAGGGAGAAAATAGATACCATCATATCACATCTAGAGATACGAGTCTTTGAGGTTGAGCGAAAGATATTTGCAACTTCAGTTCTGACTGTATAAAAAGAAACGAAAGCGTTACAGTTGAAAACTTCCCTCCAAGGCACGAGGCTGGTTAACCAACCAAAGAACCAGACCACAGATGTCATCAGTACCAGACCGTAGGCTCTTACTCAGCATGTGTGTGAAATGGCAATTGCCTAGTCTTCTGTCTGTAACAAGTTGGTCTTGATCATAAAGGAGTGGGTAGTTTGCTACACATTAGATATGGATAGGGTGGCTTACCCTCAATAACTAGTAGTGAAATGAGACCTAGTGAGAAGCACTATAAAAACACTAGCCCTGGGTTACCCAACTGGCGGCCCGCGGTCCAAATGATTTGAATTGTCCCCCCAAGTTTTTTGTTGGACCTGAAAGACTGTAGAAACACCAGCAAATCAGCTCCAAGTGTTTTTCATTTTGGAAATCTGTTCGAAAGTATTCCCACACATAATGTAGAGATATACTACCATTGATCCTATACAAATGTAAGCAAGGTTTGAAATTATTATGTTTTAGTCCAATATTATATATGTTTGGGCTTCTTGCAGTCAATTTGCAGTCTACAAATGATTTGTAATTCTATTCTGGCCCCCTGACCATCCACTCAAGAAAATATCTAGTTGATCCCTGCGCTAGTCCATTCTTTTCCTCATCATCGTCATGGTGATGGTTACCTCCTCCTTCATGCCAGTCTCCAGCAGCATCATGACACAGGCCTCTAAGGGCAGGGCGATCTCACGGTTACTCCTCTTCAGGTGCTCTTCCAGAGCCGTGCCGTACGCAGGCTTCTCCATCCATGAGTCTGTACACAGGGCACAACATGGCCGCCAGCGTAGGTCAGTTTCATTATCATGAACCGTATGTGAGGAAACAAAGATTCTGTTCTGACTGCTAGGTTATTCCTGTCATTTTAGAGCACGACTAACAGATTAACCGATTGCTCACTAATAACCAACTGCATCTTAGCACATGTCATTAATTGATCTGTTCCAGAGTGAGACCAGGGCCTCTATTCAAAAAGCGCTCAGAGTAGGACTGCTGATCTAGGATCAGTTTAGCCTTTCAGTTCATAATGAAACAGCTTTATACAGACAGGGGGATACCGGCCCAGATGTGACTGTAGATGTTTTTAAGACAATAGAGCCATTTTCACTCAAATCTAATTTAACCTGATTCAATCTAAGTCCTATTTCATTAAGTCAGAGAAAAACTGCTCATTAGCACCTCTTTGTTTTATTGCTAAGGAAATGAAGAGCCAAGACTTAACAAACCGACACCAGTAAAGTCACTTGAGATTTTCTCTTTTTATAACAAACCTTTATCAGACTCGGTATCCTACTTAACATGACATGAACAGTTGGCTGTGCTTTGTGAATAGTGGCTTTGAAATTAAAGAGACTACTGGTTAGAGGTAACACATATCTGACCAAGGTGATGCAGTCAGAACATTCATTGCATGAAGTGAGAAAGCATTTTGAATCAACATTCAGCTAAATTTAGTCTTGCAGGTGAAAAACATGAATGTTTTGTATTTTATCAAGAAAATTGTTAACAGGTTTTGATTCATTAAGGTTTCCTTTACCGTTCTGTGCCTGTATGGTCGGCAGGACTCCTTCCAGAGCAGCCAGAGACCTCCTGTGGTAGTCAGCCTGGGCCTCTACCAACTGATACACGTTCACATGACATCACACACATTCACATGGCATCACACACATTCACATGACATCACACACATTCACATGGCATCGCACACATTCACATGACATCACACACATTCACATGACATCGCACACATTCACATGGCATCACACACATTCACATGGCATCACACACATTCACATTGCATCACACACATTCACATGGCATCACACATGGCATCACACACATTCACATGGCATCACACACATTCACATGACATCACACACATTCACATGGCATCACACACATTCACATGGCATCAAACACATTCACATGACATCGAACACATTCACATGGCATCACACACATTCACATGACATCACACATGGCATCACACATTCACATGGCATCACACACATTCACATGACATCGCACACATTCACATGACATCACACACATTCACATGGCATCAAACACATTCACATGACATCGCACACATTCACATGACATCACACATTCACATGACATCACACACATTCACATGGCATCACACACATTCACATGGCATCACACACATTCACATGGCATCACACACATTCACATGGCATCACACACATTCACATGGCATCACACACATTCACATGGCATCACACACACATTCACATGGCATCACACACATTCACATGGCATCACACACACATTCACATGGCATCACACACATTCACATGACATCACACACATTCACATGACATCACACACATTCACATGGCATCACACACATTCACATGGCATCACACACATTTATATTGTATCGCATTCAATTTATTCCAAATGCCACACCTTAAATTCCCTGGGGGTCAAGAAAGTTTTCAATCCAATACTACCCTACTGTAAATGAACATTTCAAATGATGAGCTAATGTGGGTCAAATGTGACCTGAAGGAAATGATGATGTTGTGATATAGTCAGGATGAAGGATACTCACAATAACATAGTATCGGGCGTAGTCGCCCTCCTTGGAGGAGAAGTTATACATGTCAGCAGACAGCTGGTCCTGAGGAAGGAAGACGTGAACATCAGCATCTTGTCCCTCCAAATGTGGTGTAAACCCACTTCTGATTGGGTCTACACCACAGAGATTGGTTGTTCATCCTAGACACAGAAGGGGGGAGTCTGTTTGGGAAAGGGGGCCTAGAAGGAGGTTATAGATATATGTACTTGTGACGTTGTATCTTGTCTTGAAGCTGCAACACCCATTGTGGTTAATAAATCTAGCCTTTCTTTGATATCCCTCTGGATCATTGAACCTGAACATTGATCCTGACAATGTGAATAGCATGTATAGGTAACTGACAGCACAGTCACGGCCCTTTAATAACATAGCCCTAATAACATGTATGTCAGGTTCTGTTCATACCTGTCACAATAAACTTCTGGTCATACCCCTGTCACAATAACCTTCTTTTCAAACCCGTCACAATAACCTTCTGTTCATACCCCTGTCACAATAACCCCCTGTTCATACCCCCGTCACAATAACCCCCCGTTCATACCCCTGTCACAATAACCTTCTGTTCATACCCCTGTCACAATAACCCCCTGTTCATACCCCTGTCACAATAACCTTCTGTTCATACCCCTGTCACAATAACCCCCTGTTCATACCCCTGTCACAATAACCCCCTGTTCATACCCCTGTCACAATAACCCCCTGTTCATACCCGTCACAATAACCCTCTGTTCATACCCGTCACAATAACCTTCTGTCCATACCCCTGTCACAATAACCTTCTGTTCATACCCCTGTCACAATAACCCTCTGTTCATACCCCTCACAATAACCCCCTGTTCATACCCCCGTCACAATAACCCCCTGTTCATACCCCTGTCACAATAACCTTCTGTTCATACCCCTGTCACAATAACCCTCTGTTCATACCCCTGTCACAATAACCCCCTGTTCATACCCCTGTCACAATAACCCCCTGTTCATACCCGTCACAATAACCCTCTGTTCATACCCCTGTCACAATAACCTTCTGTTCATACCCCTGTCACAATAACCCCCTGTTCATACCCCTGTCACAATAACCCCCTGTTCATACCCCTGTCACAATAACCCCCTGTTCATACCCCTGTCACAATAACCTTCTGTTCATACCCCTGTCACAATAACCCTCTGTTCATAACCCTGTCACAATAACCCTCTGTTCATTCCCCTGTCACAATAACCTTCTGTTCATACCCCTGTCACAATAACCCCCTGTTCATACCCCTGTCACAATAACCTTCTGTTCATACCCCTGTCACAATAACCCCCTGTTCATACCCCTGTCACAATAACCCCCTGTTCATACCCCTGTCACAATAACCCTCTGTTCATACCCCCGTCACAATAACCCTCTGTTCATACCCCTGTCACAATAACCCCCTGTTCATACCCCTGTCACAATAACCCCCTGTTCATACCCCTGTCACAATAACCCTCTGTTCATACCCCTGTCACAATAACCCTCTGTTCATACCCCTGTCACAATAACCTTCTGTTCATACCCCCGTCACAATAACCCCCTGTTCATACCCCTGTCACAATAACCCCCTGTTCATACCCCTGTCACAATAACCCCCTGTTCATACCCCTGTCACAATAACCCCCTGTTCATACCCCTGTCACAATAACCTTCTGTTCATACCCCTGTCACAATAACCTTCTGTTCATACCCCTGTCACAATAACGTTCTGTTCATGCCCCTGTCACAATAACCCCCTGTTCATACCCCCGTCACAATAACCCCCTGTTCATACCCATCACAATAACCCCCTGTTCATACCCCCGTCACAATAACCCTCTGTTCATACCCCTGTCACAATAACCCTCTGTTCATACCCCTGTCACAATAACCCCCTGTTCATACCCCCGTCACAATAACCCCCTGTTCATACCCGTCACAATAACCCCCTGTTCATACCCGTCACAATAACCCCCTGTTCATACCCCTGTCACAATAACCCTCTGTTCATACCCAACTCACAATAACCCCCTGTTCATACCCGTCACAATAACCCCCTGTTCATACCCCTGTCACAATAACCTTCTGGTCATACCCCTGTCACAATAACCCCCTGTTCATACCCCTGTCACAATAACCCCCTGTTCATACCCCTGTCACAATAACCCCCTGTTCATACCCCCGTCACAATAACCCCCTGTTCATACCCGTCACAATAACCCCCTGTTCATACCCCCGTCACAATAACCCTCTGTTCATACCCAACTCACAATAACCCCCTGTTCATACCCGTCACAATAACCCCCTGTTCATACCCCTGTCACAATAACCTTCTGGTCATACCCCTGTCACAATAACCCCCTGTTCATACCCCTGTCACAATAACCCCCTGTTCATACCCCTGTCACAATAACCCCCTGTTCATACCCCTGTCACAATAACCCTCTGTTCATACCCCTGTCACAATAACCCCCTGTTCATACCCCTGTCACAATAACCTTCTGTTCATACCCCTGTCACAATAACCTTCTGTTCATACCCCTGTCACAATAACCCTCTGTTCATACCCCTGTCACAATAACCCCCTGTTCATACCCCTGTCACAATAACCCCCTGTTCATACCTGTCACAATAACCTTCTGTTCATACCCCTGTCACAATAACCCCCTGTTCATACCCCCGTCACAATAACCCCATGTTCATACCCCTGTCACAATAACCCCCTGTTCATACCCCTGTCACAATAAACTTCTGTTCATACCCCCGTCACAATAACCCCCTGTTCATACCTGCCACAATAACCCCCTGTTCATACCCCTGTCACAATAACCCCCTGTTCATACCCGTCACAATAACCCCCTGTTCATACCCCTGTCACAATAACCCTCTGTTCAGCCAGGTCATCAGATATGATCCTGTCATGATTAAGAAGCCTTAGCTGGAATATGCCGCCATCTTTTCAACTTTACCTCCAGTCATTAGAGCAGGAAGGTATTCCCAATTTCCCAAGGTCATCTAGGAATACTGGGAATATCAGGAGTGTGTGCTCTCATGCTGCCCTGTATTGTCCCTAGACTTTCCTTTATACAGAGTTTTTCATAGTGCTGGAAACCTGCAACATTCCCTGGAAACCTACTTCTACCACTTTGTCCTCCCATTACATCCTCTGCTGTATGTGTACCACTTTGTCCACCCATTACATCCTCTGCTGTATGTGTACCACTTTGTCCACCCATTACATCCTCTGCTGTATGTGTACCACTTTGTCCACCCATTACATCCTCTGCTGTATGTGTACCACTTTGTCCACCCATTACATCCTCTGCTGTATGTGTACCACTTTGTCCTCCCATTACATCCTCTGCTGTATGTGTACCACTTTGTCCTCCCATTACATCCTCTGCTGTATGTGTACCACTTTGTCCACCCATTACATCCTCTGCTGTATGTGTACCACTTTGTCCACCCATTACATCCTCTGCTGTATGTGTACCACTTTGTCCACCCATTACATCCTCTGCTGTATGTGTACCACTTTGTCCACCCATTACATCCTCTGCTGTATGTGTACCACTTTGCCCTCCCATTACATCCTCTGCTGTATTACATCCTCTGCTGTATGTGTACCACTTTGCCCTCCCATTACATTACATCCTCTGCTGTATGTGTACCACTTTGTCCACCCATTACATCCTCTGCTGTATGTGTACCACTTTGTCCACCCATTACATCCTCTGCTGTATGTGTACCACTTTGTCCACCCATTACATCCTCTGCTGTATGTGTACCACTTTGTCCACCCATTACATCCTCTGCTGTATGTGTACCACTTTGTCCTCCCATTACATCCTCTGCTGTATGTGTACCACTTTGTCCATTACATCCTCTGCTGTATGTGTACCACTTTGTCCTCCCATTACATCCTCTGCTGTATGTGTACCACTTTGTCCTCCCATTACATCCTCTGCTGTATGTGTACCACTTTGTCCTCCCATTACATCCTCTGCTGTATGTGTACCACTTTGTCCACCCATTACATCCTCTGCTGTATGTGTACCACTTTGTCCACCCATTACATCCTCTGCTGTATGTATACCACTTTGTCCTCCCATTACATCCTCTGCTGTATGTGTACCACTTTGTCCTCCCATTACATCCTCTGCTGTATGTGTACCACTTTGTCCACCCATTACATCCTCTGCTGTATGTGTACCACTTTGTCCTCCCATTACATCCTCTGCTGTATGTGTACCACTTTGTCCACCACCCATTACATCCTCTGCTGTATGTATACCACTTTGTCCTCCCATTACATCCTCTGCTGTATGTGTACCACTTTGTCCTCCCATTACATCCTCTGCTGTATGTGTACCACTTTGTCCTCCCATTACATCCTCTGCTGTATGTGTACCACTTTGTCCACCCATTACATCCTCTGCTGTATGTGTACCACTTTGTCCTCCCATTACATCCTCTGCTGTATGTGTACCACTTTGTCCTCCCATTACATCCTCTGCTGTATGTGTACCACTTTGTCCACCCATTACATCCTCTGCTGTATGTGTACCACTTTGTCCACCCATTACATCCTCTGCTGTATGTGTACCACCCATTACATCCTCTGCTGTATGTGTACCACTTTGTCCACCCATTACATCCTCTGCTGTATGTGTACCACTTTGTCCACCCATTACATCCTCTGCTGTATGTGTACCACTCCTCTGCTGTATGTGTACCACTTTGTCCACCCATTACATCCTCTGCTGTATGTGTACCACTTTGTCCTCCCATTACATCCTCTGCTGTATGTGTACCACTTTGTCCACCCATTACATCCTCTGCTGTATGTGTACCACTTTGTCCTCCCATTACATCCTCTGCTGTATGTGTACCACTTTGTCCTCCCATTACATCCTCTGCTGTATGTGTACCACTTTGTCCACCCATTACATCCTCTGCTGTATGTGTACCACTTTGTCCACCCATTACATCCTCTGCTGTATGTGTACCACTTTGTCCACCCATTACATCCTCTGCTGTATGTGTACCACTTTGTCCTCCCATTACATCCTCTGCTGTATGTGTACCACTTTGTCCACCCATTACATCCTCTGCTGTATGTGTACCACTTTGTCCACCCATTACATCCTCTGCTGTATGTGTACCACTTTGTCCACCCATTACATCCTCTGCTGTATGTGTACCACTTTGTCCACCCATTACATCCTCTGCTGTATGTGTACCACTTTGTCCACCCATTACATCCTCTGCTGTATGTGTACCACTTTGTCCACCCATTACATCCTCTGCTGTATGTGTACCACTTTGTCCACCCATTACATCCTCTGCTGTATGTGTACCACTTTGTCCACCCATTACATCCTCTGCTGTATGTGTACCACTTTGTCCACCCATTACATCCTCTGCTGTATGTGTACCACTTTGTCCACCCATTACATCCTCTGCTGTATGTGTACCACTTTGTCCACCCATTACATCCTCTGCTGTATGTGTACCACTTTGTCCACCCATTACATCCTCTGCTGTATGTGTACCACTTTGTCCACCCATTACATCCTCTGCTGTATGTGTACCACTTTGTCCACCCATTACATCCTCTGCTGTATGTGTACCACTTTGTCCACCCATTACATCCTCTGCTGTATGTGTACCACTTTGTCCACCCATTACATCCTCTGCTGTATGTGTACCACTTTGTCCTCCCATTACATCCTCTGCTGTATGTGTACCACTTTGTCCTCCCATTACATCCTCTGCTGTATGTGTACCACTTTGTCCACCCATTACATCCTCTGCTGTATGTGTACCACTTTGTCCTCCCATTACATCCTCTGCTGTATGTGTACCACTTTGTCCACCCATTACATCCTCTGCTGTATGTGTACCACTTTGTCCACCCATTACATCCTCTGCTGTATGTGTACCACTTTGTCCACCCATTACATCCTCTGCTGTATGTGTACCACTTTGTCCACCCATTACATCCTCTGCTGTATGTGTACCACTTTGTCCACCCATTACATCCTCTGCTGTATGTGTACCACTTTGTCCACCCATTACATCCTCTGCTGTATGTGTACCACTTTGTCCACCCATTACATCCTCTGCTGTATGTGTACCACTTTGTCCACCCATTACATCCTCTGCTGTATGTGTACCACTTTGTCCACCCATTACATCCTCTGCTGTATGTGTACCACTTTGTCCACCCATTACATCCTCTGCTGTATGTGTACCACTTTGTCCACCCATTACATCCTCTGCTGTATGTGTACCACTTTGTCCTCCCATTACATCCTCTGCTGTATGTGTACCACTTTGTCCACCCATTACATCCTCTGCTGTATGTGTACCACTTTGTCCTCCCATTACATCCTCTGCTGTATGTGTACCACTTTGTCCACCCATTACATCCTCTGCTGTATGTGTACCACTTTGTCCTCCCATTACATCCTCTGCTGTATGTGTACCACTTTGTCCTCCCATTACATCCTCTGCTGTATGTGTACCACTTTGTCCACCCATTACATCCTCTGCTGTATGTGTACCACTTTGTCCTCCCATTACATCCTCTGCTGTATGTGTACCACTTTGTCCACCCATTACATCCTCTGCTGTATGTGTACCACTTTGTCCTCCCATTACATCCTCTGCTGTATGTGTACCACTTTGTCCTCCCATTACATCCTCTGCTGTATGTGTACCACTTTGTCCACCCACCCATTACATCCTCTGCTGTATGTGTACCACTTTGTCCTCCCATTACATCCTCTGCTGTATGTGTACCACTTTGTCCTCCCATTACATCCTCTGCTGTATGTGTACCACTTTGTCCACCCATTACATCCTCTGCTGTATGTGTACCACTTTGTCCTCCCATTACATCCTCTGCTGTATGTGTACCACTTTGTCCACCCATTACATCCTCTGCTGTATGTGTACCACTTTGTCCTCCCATTACATCCTCTGCTGTATGTGTACCACTTTGTCCACCCATTACATCCTCTGCTGTATGTGTACCACTTTGTCCTCCCATTACATCCTCTGCTGTATGTGTACCACTTTGTCCTCCCATTACATCCTCTGCTGTATGTGTACCACTTTGTCCACCCATTACATCCTCTGCTGTATGTGTACCACTTTGTCCACCCATTACATCCTCTGCTGTATGTGTACCACTTTGTCCTCCCATTACATCCTCTGCTGTATGTGTACCACTTTGTCCACCCATTACATCCTCTGCTGTATGTGTACCACTTTGCCCTCCCATTACATCCTCTGCTGTATGTGTACCACTTTGTCCACCCATTACATCCTCTGCTGTATGTGTACCACTTTGTCCTCCCATTACATCCTCTGCTGTATGTGTACCACTTTGTCCACCCATTACATCCTCTGCTGTATGTGTACCACTTTGTCCACCCATTACATCCTCTGCTGTATGTGTACCACTTTGTCCACCCATTACATCCTCTGCTGTATGTGTACCACTTTGTCCACCCATTACATCCTCTGCTGTATGTGTACCACTTTGTCCTCCCATTACATCCTCTGCTGTATGTGTACCACTTTGTCCTCCCATTACATCCTCTGCTGTATGTGTACCACTTTGTCCACCCATTACATCCTCTGCTGTATGTGTACCACTTTGTCCACCCATTACATCCTCTGCTGTATGTGTACCACTTTGTCCACCCATTACATCCTCTGCTGTATGTGTACCACTTTGTCCACCCATTACATCCTCTGCTGTATGTGTACCACTTTGTCCTCCCATTACATCCTCTGCTGTATGTGTACCACTTTGTCCACCCATTACATCCTCTGCTGTATGTGTACCACTTTGTCCACCACCCATTACATCCTCTGCTGTATGTGTACCACTTTGTCCACCCATTACATCCTCTGCTGTATGTGTACCACTTTGTCCTCCCATTACATCCTCTGCTGTATGTGTACCACTTTGTCCACCCATTACATCCTCTGCTGTATGTGTACCACTTTGTCCACCCATTACATCCTCTGCTGTATGTGTACCACTTTGTCCTCCCATTACATCCTCTGCTGTATGTGTACCACTTTGTCCTCCCATTACATCCTCTGCTGTATGTGTACCACTTTGTCCTCCCATTACATCCTCTGCTGTATGTGTACCACTTTGTCCACCCATTACATCCTCTGCTGTATGTGTACCACTTTGTCCTCCCATTACATCCTCTGCTGTATGTGTACCACTTTGTCCTCCCATTACATCCTCTGCTGTATGTGTACCACTTTGTCCACCCATTACATCCTCTGCTGTATGTGTACCACTTTGTCCACCCATTACATCCTCTGCTGTATGTGTACCACTTTGTCCACCCATTACATCCTCTGCTGTATGTGTACCACTTTGTCCACCCATTACATCCTCTGCTGTATGTGTACCACTTTGTCCACCCATTACATCCTCTGCTGTATGTGTACCACTTTGTCCTCCCATTACATCCTCTGCTGTATGTGTACCACTTTGTCCACCCATTACATCCTCTGCTGTATGTGTACCACTTTGTCCACCCATTACATCCTCTGCTGTATGTGTACCACTTTGTCCACCCATTACATCCTCTGCTGTATGTGTACCACTTTGTCCACCCATTACATCCTCTGCTGTATGTGTACCACTTTGTCCACCCATTACATCCTCTGCTGTATGTGTACCACTTTGTCCACCCATTACATCCTCTGCTGTATGTGTACCACTTTGTCCACCCATTACATCCTCTGCTGTATGTGTACCACTTTGTCCACCCATTACATCCTCTGCTGTATGTGTACCACTTTGTCCTCCCATTACATCCTCTGCTGTATGTGTACCACTTTGTCCTCCCATTACATCCTCTGCTGTATGTGTACCACTTTGTCCACCCATTACATCCTCTGCTGTATGTGTACCACTTTGTCCACCCATTACATCCTCTGCTGTATGTGTACCACTTTGTCCACCCATTACATCCTCTGCTGTATGTGTACCACTTTGTCCACCCATTACATCCTCTGCTGTATGTGTACCACTTTGTCCACCCATTACATCCTCTGCTGTATGTGTACCACTTTGTCCACCCATTACATCCTCTGCTGTATGTGTACCACTTTGTCCACCCATTACATCCTCTGCTGTATGTGTACCACTTTGTCCACCCATTACATCCTCTGCTGTATGTGTACCACTTTGTCCACCCATCCTCTGCTGTATGTGTACCACTTTGTCATTACATCCTCTGCTGTATGTGTACCACTTTGTCCACCCATTACATCCTCTGCTGTATGTGTACCACTTTGTCCACCCATTACATCCTCTGCTGTATGTGTACCACTTTGTCCACCCATTACATCCTCTGCTGTATGTGTACCACTTTGTCCACCCATTACATCCTCTGCTGTATGTGTACCACTTTGTCCACCCATTACATCCTCTGCTGTATGTGTACCACTTTGTCCACCCATTACATCCTCTGCTGTATGTGTACCACTTTGTCCACCCATTACATCCTCTGCTGTATGTGTACCACTTTGTCCACCCATTACATCCTCTGCTGTATGTGTACCACTTTGTCCACCCATTACATCCTCTGCTGTATGTGTACCACTTTGTCCACCCATTACATCCTCTGCTGTATGTGTACCACTTTGTCCTCCCATTACATCCTCTGCTGTATGTGTACCACTTTGTCCACCCATTACATCCTCTGCTGTATGTGTACCACTTTGTCCACCCATTACATCCTCTGCTGTATGTGTACCACTTTGTCCACCCATTACATCCTCTGCTGTATGTGTACCACTTTGTCCACCCATTACATCCTCTGCTGTATGTGTACCACTTTGTCCACCCATTACATCCTCTGCTGTATGTGTACCACTTTGTCCACCCATTACATCCTCTGCTGTATGTGTACCACTTTGTCCACCCATTACATCCTCTGCTGTATGTGTACCACTTTGTCCACCCCCATTACATCCTCTGCTGTATGTGTACCACTTTGTCCACCCATTACATCCTCTGCTGTATGTGTACCACTTTGTCCTCCCATTACATCCTCTGCTGTATGTGTACCACTTTGTCCACCCATTACATCCTCTGCTGTATGTGTACCACTTTGTCCTCCCATTACATCCTCTGCTGTATGTGTACCACTTTGTCCTCCCATTACATCCTCTGCTGTATGTGTACCACTTTGTCCACCCATTACATCCTCTGCTGTATGTGTACCACTTTGTCCACCCATTACATCCTCTGCTGTATGTGTACCACTTTGTCCACCCATTACATCCTCTGCTGTATGTGTACCACTTTGTCCTCCCATTACATCCTCTGCTGTATGTGTACCACTTTGTCCTCCCATTACGTCCTCTGCTGTATGTGTACCACTTTGTCCACCACCCATTACATCCTCTGCTGTATGTATACCACTTTGTCCTCCCATTACATCCTCTGCTGTATGTGTACCACTTTGTCCTCCCATTACATCCTCTGCTGTATGTGTACCACTTTGTCCTCCCATTACATCCTCTGCTGTATGTGTACCACTTTGTCCACCCATTACATCCTCTGCTGTATGTGTACCACTTTGTCCTCCCATTACATCCTCTGCTGTATGTGTACCACTTTGTCCTCCCATTACATCCTCTGCTGTATGTGTACCACTTTGTCCACCCATTACATCCTCTGCTGTATGTGTACCACTTTGTCCACCCATTACATCCTCTGCTGTATGTGTACCACTTTGTCCACCCATTACATCCTCTGCTGTATGTGTACCACTTTGTCCACCCATTACATCCTCTGCTGTATGTGTACCACTTTGTCCTCCCATTACATCCTCTGCTGTATGTATACCACTTTGTCCACCCATTACATCCTCTGCTGTATGTGTACCACTTTGTCCACCACCCATTACATCCTCTGCTGTATGTGTACCACTTTGTCCACCCATTACATCCTCTGCTGTATGTGTACCACTTTGTCCTCCCATTACATCCTCTGCTGTATGTGTACCACTTTGTCCACCCATTACATCCTCTGCTGTATGTGTACCACTTTGTCCTCCCATTACATCCTCTGCTGTATGTGTACCACTTTGTCCACCCATTACATCCTCTGCTGTATGTGTACCACTTTGTCCACCCATTACATCCTCTGCTGTATGTGTACCACTTTGTCCACCCATTACATCCTCTGCTGTATGTGTACCACTTTGTCCACCCATTACATCCTCTGCTGTATGTGTACCACTTTGCCCTCCCATTACATCCTCTGCTGTATGTGTACCACTTTGTCCTCCCATTACATCCTCTGCTGTATGTGTACCACTTTGTCCACCCATTACATCCTCTGCTGTATGTGTACCACTTTGTCCACCCATTACATCCTCTGCTGTATGTGTACCACTTTGTCCACCCATTACATCCTCTGCTGTATGTGTACCACTTTGTCCACCACCCATTACATCCTCTGCTGTATGTGTACCACTTTGTCCACCCATTACATCCTCTGCTGTATGTGTACCATCCTCCCATTACATCCTCTGCTGTATGTGTACCACTTTGTCCACCCATTACATCCTCTGCTGTATGTGTACCACTTTGTCCTCCCATTACATCCTCTGCTGTATGTGTACCACTTTGTCCACCCATTACATCCTCTGCTGTATGTGTACCACTTTGTCCACCCATTACATCCTCTGCTGTATGTGTACCACTTTGTCCTCCCATTACATCCTCTGCTGTATGTGTACCACTTTGTCCACCCATTACATCCTCTGCTGTATGTGTACCACTTTGCCCTCCCATTACATCCTCTGCTGTATGTGTACCACTTTGTCCACCCATTACATCCTCTGCTGTATGTGTACCACTTTGTCCTCCCATTACATCCTCTGCTGTATGTGTACCACTTTGTCCACCCATTACATCCTCTGCTGTATGTGTACCACTTTGTCCACCCATTACATCCTCTGCTGTATGTGTACCACTTTGTCCACCCATTACATCCTCTGCTGTATGTGTACCACTTTGTCCACCCATTACATCCTCTGCTGTATGTGTACCACTTTGTCCACCCATTACATCCTCTGCTGTATGTGTACCACTTTGTCCACCCATTACATCCTCTGCTGTATGTGTACCACTTTGTCCTCCCATTACATCCTCTGCTGTATGTATACCACTTTGTCCACCCATTACATCCTCTGCTGTATGTGTACCACTTTGTCCACCACCCATTACATCCTCTGCTGTATGTGTACCACTTTGTCCACCCATTACATCCTCTGCTGTATGTGTACCACTTTGTCCTCCCATTACATCCTCTGCTGTATGTGTACCACTTTGTCCACCCATTACATCCTCTGCTGTATGTGTACCACTTTGTCCACCACCCATTACATCCTCTGCTGTATGTGTACCACTTTGTCCACCCATTACATCCTCTGCTGTATGTGTACCACTTTGTCCTCCCATTACATCCTCTGCTGTATGTGTACCACTTTGTCCACCCATTACATCCTCTGCTGTATGTGTACCACTTTGTCCACCCATTACATCCTCTGCTGTATGTGTACCACTTTGTCCACCCATTACATCCTCTGCTGTATGTGTACCACTTTGTCCACCCATTACATCCTCTGCTGTATGTGTACCACTTTGTCCACCCATTACATCCTCTGCTGTATGTGCACATTTGGTGCCAATAGATCTCCCTTAAATGATAAATGATATCAGTTCAATACACTATGAAAGTAAAAACATGTTGACATGATTTCAGTGGAGACACTTGATATGGTGAATCAATCTGTAAAAAACAGCTGTTCTGTTTTTATCCCAAATCAATCTATAAAACAACAGTGTTTCTCCAGTCTTGTTACTACAGTATGTTGCTAGCGAGTGACCAGTTCCTTTTCATTGAAAAATTCTAACTAGACTTATGAATACTACCTACAGTACCTTACACATCTCCACTTTGTTCAGGGCCTCGTCCATCTCGTCTTTGAGAGTCTCAACCTTGGCGGCCGTGGCCTGGTAGTTGGTGGAAAAGTGAATAGACTTGCTTGCCTGCAACCACCTGGAACAAAAAGAAAATATAATGGAGATGTGGAACTTTGTCTCATCTATGTGTGAACATAGATCTTTACTTGAGAAATGCACATGCAACTTATGCAAAATAAAAACATGTATTTGGCATAGCTTTATTTTGGGGGTTCTAGTCCAGTAGCTGGCTCTGTGGTTCTAGTCCAGTAGCTGGCTTTGGGGTTCTAGTCCAGTAGCTGGCTCTGGGGTTCTAGTCCAGGAGCTGGCTCTGGGGTTCTAGTCCAGGAGCTGGCTCTGGGGTTCTAGTCCAGTAGCTGGCTCTGGGGTTCTAGTCCAGTAGCTGGCTCTGGGGTTCTAGTCCAGGAGCTGGCTCTGGGGTTCTAGTCCAGTAGCTGGCTCTGGGGTTCTAGTCCAGAAGCTGGCTCTGGGGTTCTAATCCAGTAGCTGGCTCTGGGGTTCTAATCCAGTAGCTGGCTCTGGGGTTCTAGTCCAGTAGCTGGCTCTGGGGTTCTAGTCCAGTAGCTGGCTCTGGGGTTCTAGTCCAGTAGCTGGCTAGGGGGTTCTAGTCCAGTAGCTGGCTAGGGGGTTCTAGTCCAGTAGCTGGCTCTGTGGTTCTAGTCCAGTAGCTGGCTTTGGGGTTCTAGTCCAGTAGCTGGCTCTGGGGTTCTAGTCCAGTAGCTGGCTCTGGGGTTCTAGTCCAGTAGCTGGCTCTGGGGTTCTAGTCCAGTAGCTAGCTCTGGGGTTCTAGTCCAGTAGCTGGCTAGGGGGTTCTAGTCCAGTAGCTGGCTAGGGGGTTCTAGTCCAGTAGCTGGCTCTGGGGTTTTAGTCCAGGAGCTGGCTCTGGGGTTCTAGTCCAGAAGCTGGCTCTGGGGTTCTAGTCCAGTAGCTGGCTCTGGGGTTCTAGTCCAGTAGCTGGCTCTGGGGTTCTAGTCCAGTAGCTGGCTCTGAGGTTCTAATCCAGAAGCTGGCTCTGAGGTTCTAATCCAGAAGCTGGCTCTGGGGTTCTAGTCCAGTACCTGGCTCTGGGGTTCTAGTCCAGTACCTGGCTCTGGGGTTCTAGTACAGTACCTAGCTCTGGGGTTCTAATACAGTACCTGGCTCTGGGGTTCTAATACAGTACCTGGCTCAGGGGTTCTAGTCCAGTACCTGGCTCTGGGTTTCTAGTCTAGTAACTGGCTCTGGCGTTCTAGTCCAGTAACTGGCTCTGGGGTTATAGTCCAGTAACTGGCTCCGAGGTTCTAGTCCAGTATCTGGCTCTGGGGGTTCTAATACAGTACCTGGCTCTGGGGTTCTAGTCCAGTAACTGGCTCTGGGGTTCTAGTACAGTACCTGGCTCTGGCTGAGTCATAGTCTAGGACTAGCTTAGCCAGCTGTTTCCTCTGTCTCAGGATGTTGGGAATGTCCACCTGGGTAGGTAAAGGAGAGATCATAAATGGTGTCATTATCATTAGTATGACCATTGGCATGCTCAGTGTTATCAATGCCAGGGTAAGATATGGAGAGTGTTGGTGGTCACCTCTGCTAGCTGGTTGAGAGGTTCCAGGATGTCTCTCTCTAGCTGGACCTCGTGTTGCATCAGCTCAGACGCTAGTCTGCTCTCTGCCTCCCCACACACATCCATCATCTTACTGCCACACACACACACACACACACACGTAAAGACACATATACACAGATAAACAGAGAGAAAGAGGAGAGAGAGAGACTGTTATCAACGTGAAGCTCTGAGTAATAGGTATTGTATGAATACCACAAACATATTTGGGGCCTTTTAAACAACCATATCCATCCCTGTATAACTAACTCTCACTAGTTTAGTCCTGGGATCTCATCATGTTCTGTGCTTATGGACTAACTTCCCTAACTGAATCTTTCTGAATCTGCATGTTGAACATGTAGAAACCATGTTCAAACCATAGATATCATTGTCTGGTTTTCCAAACACAGATGTAGCCTGTTCTTGGAATAAGAAGCATTGAGAATCTCCATTGTACCTGGGAAACCGGCCCCATACATGTCTGCTGTCATTGCTCCACACTCACCCAATCAGTGACTCCTCCCCCAGTTGGCTTCCTCCATCCTGCATGGCCTGGGACAGCGCTGTCAGAGGGAGCTTTTTCTGTGGCAGGAAATACAAGGCATCATGGGATTTGTAGTTATATTGCTCAACACAAGACATGTTACTGTATCATCTTTCATCTCGGACACCCAGAACTAAAATGTTGTATTATGCGTCAGATGCTCTAAGTTCTGGGGGGAGACGTGTTAGAAAATATACTAATGAGACTAGCGAAGTGTCCACCCCTCGAAACACAAACTCTCAGCCAGTTCTGGGCAAGTCTATTCGGAATTATAAAGGTCCATGTATCGAACACGAGATAAGGAGACAATTCTGCAGTGAAAGTAATGACAGTAATGCCAGTCATATCAGTAATGTTGCATCACTGGGGCGGGTCTGGCTAACAGACGATTGGAAAGATAGTGGAGGGTTTGGAGAGGCCTACTCCACATATCTGTCCACTGAGTCTATCCTCTATTTACTGAGACATGCTGTGTAGTGATTGCAGAGGAGAGAGAACATTGAGATGACGGCGAACTTGGGGAACTTCTCTAGCGCTCAAACCCTAACATGAAATAACTAAAAATGACAGTAATTGCACATCTTTCATTGACATTAGTATGTGGTTAATGTGGATGTCTGAGTTCGAGGTAAGAGCTGTTCACAACACTTCTCCCTGAGAAGGAGAGATACAAGAGGAGAGGTAAAGAAGGAAAGATAGAAGAGGAGAGGGTGAGAAGGAGAGGTAGAGAAGGAAAGATAGAAGAGGGGAGGGTGAGAAGGAGAGGTAGAGAAGGAAAGATAGAAGAGGAGAGGCTGAGAAGGAGAGGTAGAGAAGGAGAGATAGAAGAGGAGAGGGTGAGAAGGAGAGAGAAGAGGAGAGGGGGATGAGAGGTAGAGAAGGAGAGAGAAGGGGAGAGGGTGAGAAGGAGAGGTAGAGAAGGAGAGATAGAAGAGGAGAGGGGGAGAAGGAGAGAGAAGAGAAGGAGAGGAAGAGAAGGAGAGATAGAAGAGGAGAGGGTGAGAAGGAGAGGTAGAGAAGGAGAGATAGAAGAGGAGAGGGTGAGAAGGAGAGGTAGAGAAGGAAGAGGAGAGGGTGAGAAGGAGAGAGAAGAGGAGAGGGTGAGAAGGAGAGGTAGAGAAGGAAGAGGAGAGGGTGAGAAGGAGAGAGAAGAGGAGAGGGTGAGAAGGAGAGGTAGAGAAGGAGAGATAGAAGAGGTAGAGAAGGAGAGAAAGAAGAGGAGAGGGTGAGAAGGAGAGGTAGAGAAGGAAAGATAGAAGAGGGGAGGGTGAGAAGGAGAGGTAGAGAAGGAAAGATAGAAGAGGAGAGGGTGAGAAGGAGAGGTAGAGAAGGAAAGATAGAAGAGGGGAGGGTGAGAAGGAGAGGTAGAGAAGGAGAGATATAAGAGGGGAGGGTGAGAAGGAGAGGTAGAGAAGGAGAGATAGAAGAGGAGAGGGTGAGAAGGAGAGGTAGAGAAGGAGAGAGAAGAGGGGAGGGTGAGAAGGAGAGGTAGAGAAGGATAGATAGAAGAGGAGAGGGTGAGAAGGAGAGATATAAAAAGGACAGATAGAAGAGGAGAGGGTGAGAAGGAGAGATAGAAGAGGAGAGGTGTGATAATATTGGATGAGAAGGAGGTAGAGAAGGAGAGATAGAAGAGGAGAGGTGTGATAATATTGGATGAGAAGGAGGTAGAGAAGGAGAGATAGAAGAGGAGAGGTGTGATAATATTGGATGAGAAGGAGGTAGAGAAGGACAGATAGAAGAGGAGAGGTGTGATAATATTGGATGAGAAGGAGGTAGAGAAGGAGAGATAGAAGAGGAGAGGTGTGATAATATTGGATGAGAAGGAGGTAGAGAAGGAGAGATAGAAGAGGAGAGGTGTGATAATATTGGATGAGAAGGAGGTAGCGAAGGAGATTGTCCTTACGTGTCTCTTTTCTGCCTCCGTTCCGATGTGACCCTGTAGACAGGTGACCAGTCTCTTGTGTGCGTTGTGGGACACCAGACGGACCAGCTCCATGCGCCTCTCGATCTGCAATCACACATTCACGCTCATGATCATCAGAAGAAACTAGGTCAGAAGAAACACAAATGATCACAAGCACACACACTGTCACAAAACACACAATAGAATGGTACCGCAATATAGTCTTTCTCTATATCAGTGCTCTCCGACCCTGTTCCTGTAGGGGTACCCTCCTGTAGGTTTTAACTACAACCCTGTTCCTGGAGAGGTACCCTCCTGTAGGTTTTAACACCAACCCTGTTCCTGGAGAGGTACCCTCCTGTAGGTTTTAACTACAACCCTGTTCCTGTAGGGGTACCCTCCTGTAGGTTTTAACTACAACCCTGTTCCTGGAGAGGTACCCTCCTGTAGGTTTTAACACCAACACTGTTCCAGTAGAGGTACCCTCCTGTAGGTTTTATCCAACCCTGTTCGAGGAGAGCTACCCTCCTGTAGGTTTTAACTCCAACCCTGTTCCTGGAGAGGTACCCTCCTGTAGGTTTTAACACCAACCCTGTTCCTGGAGAGGTACCCTCCTGTAGGTTTTAACACCAACACTGTTCCAGTAGAGGTACCCTCCTGTAGGTTTTAACTCCAACCCTGTTCCTAGAGAGCTACCCTCCCGTAGGTTTTAACTACAACCCTGTTCCTGGAGAGCTACCCTCCTGTAGGTTTTAACTCCAACCCTGTTCCTAGAGAGCTACCCTCCCGTAGGTTTTAACTACAACCCTGTTCCTGGAGAGCTACCCTCCTGTAGGTTTTAACTCCAACCCTGTTCCTAGAGAGGTACCCTGCTGACAACCCTGATCTATACCGTTGTTGTACCAATGTTTTGCATTTCTGTTTCATTCAAATAGATACACTGTATGTCCATTGCATAATGGTTATAGACCTAGTTCTGTGAAAGGATTGAGTGGAATAAGCTGTTTTGACTGGCTGGTTCCTCCTGGTTGCTGCCTAGTAACGGTTATTCACATCCCTACATAATGTGTCTTAACAGTCAGCTGACAGACAGATGGGGGGCTGTTGAGGAAGAACCAGCAGGATTGATACAGATAGTGCTCTCTGCAGGGAGCAGAACTAGGCTACATTAGATTATCTTAATATTAATGCAAGACAGGTAGAGAGATATGCGTATGAAGAACAGATGAATCTATGGGAATTTGAGAAGGGATATATTGCTCTCTATGGGTGTTATGATCAGTGAACAGTTAATACAAGGACCCTATCAATGCAAAGCAGAAGAATGATGTATTACATTTACAGCAAACACACCCACTATCACCTTCCATAGCCCACTATCACCTTCCATAGCCCACTATCACCTTCCATAGCCCACTAATAGCCCACTATCTCCTTCCATAGCCCACTATCCCCTTCCATAGCCCACTATCTCCTTCCATAGCCCACTATCCCCTTCAACAGCACAATATCACACCCACAAACTTTAAAAAGGGGAAGTGATCCAATGATGGTGTTGTTGATGGGAAGAATGGAGATATGGATATAGGGTCCACACCCTCACTCCACTGTGCTCTATTTCAGTCTACTTCTGGTATGGGGCTGTGATCAAATAGTCATATCAAACTGTTCCAGTCCACAACCTCGAAAAGGAAACACAATGAGGGGATCTTAGTACAGACTAAAGATGTGCCTGTGTGCTCCATCCCCTATAGCAGGGCTATTTAACTCTCCCTCTACGAGGTCCGGGGCCTGATGCTTTTCACTTGTAGCTGATAATTCATTCCACACACCTGGTGTCCCAGGTCTAAATCACTACATGGTTAGAGGGGAACAATGAAAAGGTGCTGTGGAACTGGCTTCCAGGTCCAGAGTTGACTTTGAATGCCCTAAATTATGTTGTTTTAGTATGAGCCTGTAAATAAATCATCATATTCAACAAACTATTAGAGTCTACAAACTAAACTACTGTATAAAAAGGAAGTGAAGCAGGGGGTTTTAACTTGAACATGTGTTTATGAGGTCCACACACAGTGGCCTTCTTAGTGTACTTCCTGTATGGGACTATGAGCAAAAGTATTACAGTCAGCAAACTATCTTATTCCAAGCAAATGAAATCCCAACGCCATGTGTGTAACTAAAGGAGGGGGTTCTGGAGGATGGTGATTTGCCTATACAGTCCACAGTAGTCTGATAAACTTTCAGTATGAGTGTGTTGTTCTCTGTTGTTAAGTGTCTTCTTCCTCTTCTGTTTCACTGTAACCACCCAGCTGGTTCTGCAGCCACGGTATTGGCTGGGAGAGCTCTCTCACACACTCTCTCTCTCGCTCTCTGTCTCTCTTGATCTCACGATCACGCTCTCTGGCTCTCTCGCTTGCGCACTCTCTCTCTCTCTCTCTCTGGTGCACTCTCTCTCTCTCTGGCACTCTCCACCACACACTCTCAATCCCATGCATTTCCCTCCAGCTGCTTCTCCATGCCAGCTGGGGTGAAGCGCTCTCTCTCTGGATCCAATTGATTCAGTGTAACAGTGATCCTGGGCAGTGATTCATGTCTGCTAGTAATAACTGTAATGTGTATCCAGACCCTCATCACTGGGTGCCAGGGTGCCGGAGTAGGGTTGCGTCCCAAATGGCACCCCCATACCAGTAGTGTACTACTCTGTCCAGGGCCCATAGGGTTCTGGTCAAAATTAGTACACTATACAGAGAATAAGGTGCCATTTGGGACACAGCCTTGAGTTTTGACAGAAGGTGGTGGTCAAAAGAGAAGGAGTTCAATAACAGCAATGGAGAAGTGACTTCTGAAAACAAGCCCTGGTCTCATTCAGCACTACTGATGGGAAAAAATGGACAGACAGATAAACATAATAATATATAGTATTACACCCTGCCCTGGAGACTGGCCTGGAGACTGGCCTGAAGGCTGGCGAGAGATGAAATAAGGAGTACATACACACAGACCCCACCCTCACCTTCCTGCCTCCATTATGTGTAATGATGTTTAAAGGTTTACAGGCCTATTATTGAGGATGTCTTTTTCCAGCAGACAGCCCAGATCAGTAGCCAGTAAAAACAGTCAGTGGAATGAGCAGCCAGTTGACCCCTGACCCTGGCTCAAAGGAAATATGGAACATCCAGTGCAGTGAGTCAGAGCAGTGCTGACGTGGGGTTTAGGCTTTGTCCTCTGAGACAGCTTCTCTCTCTCTCTCCCTTTCTCTTGGTGTCTCTCTCTCCCCTTCCCCCACCCATCTCTCTCAAACAAAATAAAATGTTATTGGTCACATACACATATTTAACAGATGTTATGTTATTGTGGGTGTAATGAAATGCTTGTGTTCCTAGCTCCAACAGTGCAGTAGTATCTAACAATTCACATCAATCTAAAAGTTAAATAATGGCATTAAGAAATATATAAATATTAGGATGAGCAATGTCAGAGTGGCATTGATTAAAATACAGTAGAATAGAATACAGTATATACATATGAGATGAGTAAAGCAGTATGTAAACATTATTACAGTGACTAGTATTCCATTATTACACACACACTGTATATAGATTTGTTTCTATTGTGTTATTGACTGTACGTTTGTTTACTCCATGTGTAACTCTGTGTTGTTTGTATCGCACTGCTGTGCTTTATCTTGGTCGCGTCGCAGTTGTAAATGAGAACTTGTTCTCAACTGGCCTACCTGGTTAAATAAAGGTGAAATCAAAAAGTGAAGTGACCAGTGATTCCATGTCTAGGGCAGCAGCCTCTAAGCTGCAGGGTTGAGTAACCGGGTGATAGCCAGCTAGTGATGGCTATTTAACAGTCTGATGGCCTTGAGATGGAATCTGTTTTTCAGTCCCTCGGTCCCTGCTTTGATGCACCTGTACTGACCTCGCCTCCCCCAACATCTTTTTCCCAGGTGTCAGTCCAGTCCAACAGACACGGGCCGGTCTGACAACGCCAGCTCCTCTCCTGTTACTGATGCAAACATGTCCAAACAACATGACCACTTAGCCATTTAAATACACAGAGGCCCTGCATAACTAAAGTGCCACATTTCAACAGGCTAAACTAACATTCAGTGCATGTTGAGGAAAGTTGCTGATGTATCATGTTATTGAACGTGATCTGCACACTAATATCTACTACCCCTTGGAGATAAATAAAGTGGATTAAACAAAATTGAGCTGTGCCTTGTTAGACCATAATAGAACAAGGAAACTGTGACTGTGTCTATAGACTAAACCCTATGGTGTAGGGAGGGCTATCCTTTCTGGAGTTGGGTAATAAAACACATTGCAAGCAGACACACCTGTCAAGATGGATAAGGATAACATTATGAATGAATCATCTGTGGTAAACTAGAGGTTTACAAGATGTCTGCATGCCATTTGCTACAATACCTAGTCTCTCTTGACACATTGAGCTACAGTACCTGGTCTCTCTTGACACATTGAGCTACAGTACCTGGTCTCTCTTGACATATTGAGCTACAGTACCTGGTCTCTCTTGACATATTGAGCTACAGTACCTGGTCTCTCTTGACACATTGAGCTACAGTACCTGGTCTCTCTTGACACATTGAGCTACAGTACCTGGTCTCTCTTGACATATTGAGCTACAGTACCTGGTCTCTCTTGACACATTGAGCTACAGTACCTGGTCTTTCTTGACACATTGAGCTACAGTACCTGGTCTCTCTTGACACATTGAGTAGTAGTACCTGGTCTCTCTTGACATATTGAGCTACAGTACCTGGTCTCTCTTGACACATTGAGCTACAGTACCTGGCCTCTCTTGACACATTGAGCTACAGTACCAAGTCTCTCTTGACATATTGAGCTACAGTACCTGGTCTCTCTTGACATATTGAGCTACAGTACCTGGTCTCTCTTGACATATTGAGCTACAGTACCTGGTCTCTCTTGACATATTGAGTAGTAGTACCTAGTCTCTCTTGACATATTGAGTTAAAGTACCTGGTCTCTCTTGACATATTGAGATACAGTACCTGGTCTCTCTTGACATATTGAGCTACAGTACCTGGTCTCTCTTGACATATTGAGCTACAGTACCTGGTCTCTCTTGATATATTGAGCTACAGTACCTGGTCTCTCTTGATATATTTAGCTACAGTACCTGGTCTCTCTTGATATATTGAGTTACAGTATCTGGTCTCTCTTGACATATTGAGCTATCCACCCGCAAACAGCAAACTGTGGGTTATATCTGTATATTATAGTGTATCTGTTGACATTAATTGAATGTGTCTGCCATCTGTCTCTGTCTGTTTGTTTACGGTGTCATTGTTTATGTGTATGCCTGTGTTTGTATATGCAGGCATATGTGTATAGACATGCCTGCATACACTGAGTGTACAAAACATTAAGAACACCTGCTCTTCCCATGACACAGACTGACCAGGTGAAATAGAGTAAAAGCTATGATACCTTATTGATGTCACTTGTTAAATTCACTTCAATCAGTGTAGATGAAGAGGAGAAGACGGGTTAAAGAAGGATTTTTAAGCCTTGAGACAATTCGACATGGATTGTGTATGTGTGTCATTCAGAGGGTGAATGGGCAAGACAAAAATCCCCAAAAGTTTCCACAAGGATAGTGAAACGAGGAAAATTCTACCTTGTGGGGACATTTCCCACAACCCCATGAGGACAAAGGTTATTTAAGCTTAGGGGTTAGGTTAAGGGTTCGGAGTTAGGTTTAGGGTTAGGTTAAGGGTTCGGAGTTAGGTTTAGGGTTAGGTTAAGGGTTCGGAGTTAGGTTTAGGGTTAGGTTAAGGGTTCGGAGTTAGGTTTAGGGTTCGGTTAAGGGTTCGGAGTTAGGTTAAGGGTTCGGAGTTAGGTTTAGGGTTAGTGTTACAGATTAGGGTTAGGTTAAGGGTTCGGAGTTAGGTTTAGTGTTACAGGTTAGGGTTAGTGTTACAGGTTAGGGTTAGGTTAAGGGTTCGGAGTTAGGTTTAGGGTTAGTGCTACAGGTTAGGGTTAGTGTTACAGGTTAGGGTTAGGTTAAGGGTTCGGAGTTAGGTTTAGGGTTAGTGTTACAGGTTAGGGTTAGTGTTACAGGTTAGGGTTAGGTTAAGGGTTCGGAGTTAGGTTTAGGGTTAGTGTTACAGGTTAGGGTTAGGTTAAGGGTTCGGAGTTAGGTTTAGGGTTAGTGTTACAGGTTAGGGTTAGGTTAAGGGTTCGGAGTTAGGTTTAGGGTTAGTGCTACAGGTTAGGGTTAGTGTTACAGGTTAGGGTTAGTGTTACAGGTTAGGTTAAGGGTTCGGAGTTAGGTTTAGGGTTAGTGCTACAGGTTAGGGTTAGGTTAAGGGTTCGGAGTTAGGTTTAGGGTTAGGTTAAGGGTTCGGAGTTAGGTTTAGGGTTAGTGTTACAGGTTAGGGTTAGTGTTACAGGTTAGGGTTAGGTTAAGGGTTCGGAGTTAGGTTTAGGGTTAGTGTTACAGGTTAGGGTTAGGTTAAGGGTTCGGAGTTAGGTTTAGGGTTAGTGTTACAGGTTAGGGTTAGGTTAAGGGTTCGGAGTTAGGTTTAGGGTTAGTGTTACAGGTTAGGGTTAGGTTAAGGGTTCGGAGTTAGGTTTAGGGTTAGGTTAAGGGTTCGGAGTTAGGTTTAGGGTTAGTGTTACAGGTTAGGGTTAGTGTTACAGGTTAGGGTTAGGTTAAGGGTTCGGAGTTAGGTTTAGGGTTATGTTAAGGGTTCGGAGTTAGGTTTAGGGTTAGTGCTACAGGTTAGGGTTATGGTAAGGGCTAGGTCCCCACGAGGGTAGAAGAGCATAATGTGTGTGTTTGTGTGTACATGTATGCATACTTGCGTTTGTATATGCAGGCATTACCCTTCAAGGGTGAAAATGCCTGTATAAAACCCGCCAGGCTCCAGAAAGGAACCATAGCCCTGACTTGGACTGCCCTCACACTCAGAGAGACATTAGCATTCAACTAGTGAAGCACATTCCAGTGAGCAGGGGAAATAGATAGTAGGAGTGTCTTGGGCAGCACAAAGCACTTCTGCAGGAGCAAAGTTTAGCTGAGGGAGAAGTTGTGGGAGGGAATCCCTATCTCCTGAATTCTTCCCAGGGGAGAGTCTTGAGGGAGTTAAAGGCTGTGTCTCAATACATGTAAACAGCTTCTTACTGCATTCTCAACAAGGAAGAGTCAGTCAGTATAGCAGGGAGTTAGGATGTGTCTCAATACATGTAAACAGCTTCTTACTGCATTCTCACCAAGGAAGAGTCAGTCAGTATAGCAGGGAGTTAGGATGTGTTTTAATACATGTAAACAGCTTCTTACTGCATTCTCACCAAGGAAGAGTCAGTCAGTATAGCTCAGTATAGCAGGGAGTTAGGATGTGTCTCAATACATGTAAACAGCTTCTTACTGCATTCTCACCAAGGAAGAGTCAGTCAGTATAGCAGGGAGTTAGGATGTGTCTCAATACATGTAAACAGCTTCTTACTGCATTCTCACCAAGGAAGAGTCAGTCAGTATAGCAGGGAGTTAGGATGTGTCTCAATAGATGTAAACAGCTTCTTACTGCATTCTCACCAAGGAAGAGTCAGTCAGTATAGCTCAGTATAGCAGGGAGTTAGGATGTGTCTCAATACATGTAAACAGCTTCTTACTGCATTCTCACCAAGGAAGAGTCAGTCAGTATAGCAGGGAGTTAGGATGTGTCTCAATAGATGTAAACAGCTTCTTACTGCATTCTCACCAAGGAAGAGTCAGTCAGCATAGCAGGGAGTTAGGATGTGTTTCAATATTTGTAATCAGTTTCCTCGGCCTCAATTTACAGTAAGTACCTCCATCATGGTCATTCATATGTGAAAGATTGGATTTCACTTTCCTTTCCATATCACTTTTACCTGTTATGTTATTTCAGTTTGTGATTATGAAGATAAGAGCAGAGGAGTGGAGGAAAGGAAGCCATTCCTGACTATTGAGATGCAGTCTCTTATTTATAGTCAAGACCTTCAACTCAGCCTAAAGTCAGCCTAAAATCCCATAGTGCATTGTGATAATAACCAGTAAGTACAGATTCTATACATTGTTCACTGTCTATGTAGTTTCAGCATCCCTATCCATTCCTGTTCTGTTTGTCTATTCAGTCCTAGAAACTGTCACTGTTAACCAGGTGCTTATGCTGTGTGAATATTAAGACAAGCTTAGGTTCACAGTTCACTAAGGCAGGTCCTAAAAGTGTGACTCAAGTCATTTTTATGAAGAGTTGAGAGAGGTGTCTAGAGTTGTCTGGCACTCACACTCCCACTTTCACTTCCTCTGCTCCACTTTTAACACACTCCTTCTCTCTCTTAAAGACAATATCTATTCAATAGAGCATGGAGACTCACTTTCTTTCACTCTCTCTCCTCCTCTCAGTTAACATTCTCTCTCCTCCTCCTCTCAGTTAACATACTCTCTCTCCTCCTCTCAGTTAACATACTCTCTCTCCTCCTCTCAGTTAACATACACTCTCTCTCCTACTCTCAGTTAACATTCTCTCTCTCCTCCTCTCAGTTAACATACTCTCTCTCCTCCTCTCAGTTAACATACTCTCTCTCCTCCTCCTCTCAGTTAACATACTCTCTCTCCTCCTCTCAGTTAACACACTCTCTCTCCTCCTCTCAATTAACATACACTCTCTCTCCTCCTCTCAGTTAACATACACTCTCTCTCCTCCTCTCAGTTAACATACACTCTCTCTCTCCTCCTCTCAGTTAACATACTCTCTCTCTCCTCCTCTCAGTTAACATACACTCTCTCTCCTCCTCTCAGTTAACATTCTCTCTCTCCTCCTCTCAGTTAACATACTCTCTCTCCTCCTCTCAGTTAACATACTCTCTCTCCTCCTCCTCTCAGTTAACATACTCTCTCTCCTCCTCTCAGTTAACACACTCTCTCTCTCCTCCTCTCAGTTAACATACTCTCTCTCCTCCTCTCAGTTAACATACTCTCTTTCTCCTCCTCTCAGTTAACATACACTCTCTCTCCTCCTCTCAGTTAACATACACTCTCTCTCCTCCTCTCAGTTAACATACACTCTCTCTCTCCTCCTCTCAGTTAACATACTCTCTCTCTCCTCCTCTCAGTTAACATACACTCTCTCTCCTCCTCTCAGTTAACATACACTCTCTCTCCTCCTCTCAGTTAACATACTCTCTCTCTCCTCCTCTCAGTTAACATACACTCTCTCTCTCCTCCTCTCAGTTAACATACACTCTCTCTCTCCTCCTCTCAGTTAACATACACTCAGCCACTTTATTCAGCTGCCATGTTGTTCTCCCTGGCACATCATGGACACAGTATGTGTTCTGGAGTAAAACAAGCTGCCAAGGTCTGTTCTGATTGGAAAAACATGGTAACCGTCTTTCTCACACATCGCACCTGGCAGCGCATCACTGAAAACCAGACACAACAACAAACCCTTGCCAACAGCCTTGTTTCAAGACCAGAGTCAAGATTTCTTACCAAAAATAGACAGGATGTGTTTCTGTGTGTGTACATTGACTAAATCCCTCATCACTAAATGACTCATGTTGCATCTCTCTCTGCTAGGAGGGGTTATGAAGATGGAGGTAGACTGTGAACTTGATAACACGGCTTGAAACAAACGATCTGCTTTAGCCAACTTGTCTTGCCAAGTTTACAAGGCAATGCATTATGTAATTCAGAAACAATCACAGGTTCACTAAATTAAATTACTCCTGTTACTCCCATAACATGTTCCATCTAGTCAACACATGTTCCATCTAGTCACCACAAGTCATCACATGTTCCATCCAGTCAACACAAGTCATCACATGTTCCTTCCAGTCAAAACAAGTCATCACGTTACACCCAGTCAACACAAGTCATCACATGTTCCATCTAGTCAACACAAGTCATCACATGTTCCATCTAGTCAACACAAGTCATCACATGTTCCATCTAGTCAACACAAGTCATCATATGTTCCATCTAGTCAACACAAGTCATCACATGTTCCATCTAGTCAACACAAGTCATCACATGTTCCATCTAGTCAACACAAGTCATCACATGTTCCATCTAGTCAACACAAGTCATAACATGTTCCATCTAGTCAACACAAGTCATCACATGTTCCTTCCAGTCAACACAAGTCATCACGTTATACCCAGTCAACACAAGTCATCACATGTTCCATCTAGTCAACACAAGTCATCACATGTTCCATCTAGTCAACACAAGTCATCACATGTTCCATCCAGTCAACACAAGTCATCACGTTACACCCAGTCAACAAGTCATCACATGTTCCATCCAGTCAACACAAGTCATCACGTTACACCCAGTCAACACAAGTCATCACATGTTCCATCCAGTCAACACAAGTCATCACATGTTCCATCCAGTCAACACAAGTCATCACATGTTCCATCCAGTCAACACAAGTCATCACATGTTCCATCCAGTCAACACAAGTCATCACGTTACACCCAGTCAACACAAGTCATCACATGTTCCATCCAGTCAACACAAGTCATCACGTTACACCCAGTCAACACAAGTCATCACATGTTCCATCTAGTCAACACAAGTCATCACATGTTCCATCCAGTCAACACAAGTCATCACATGTTCCATCCAGTCAACACAAGTCATCACATGTTCCATCCAGTCAACACAAGTCATCACGTTACACCCAGTCAACACAAGTCATCACATGTTCCATCCAGTCAACACAAGTCATCACATGTTCCATCCAGTCAACACAAGTCATCACATGTTCCATCTAGTCAACACAAGTCATCACATGTTCCATCTAGTCAACACAAGTCATCACATGTTCCATCCAGTCAACACAAGTCATCACATGTTCCATCCAGTCAACACAAGTCATCACGTTACACCCAGTCAACACAAGTCATCACATGTTCCATCTAGTCAACACAAGTCATCACATGTTCCATCCAGTCAACACAAGTCATCACATGTTCCATCCAGTCAACACAAGTCATCACGTTACACCCAGTCAACACAAGTCATCACATGTTCCATCTAGTCAACACAAGTCATCACATGTTCCATCCAGTCAACACAAGTCATCACATGTTCCATCCAGTCAACACAAGTCATCACGTTACACCCAGTCAACACAAGTCATCACATGTTCCATCCAGTCAACACAAGTCATCACATGTTCCATCCAGTCAACACAAGTCATCACATGTTCCATCTAGTCAACACAAGTCATCACATGTTCCATCTAGTCAACACAAGTCATCACATGTTCCATCCAGTCAACACAAGTCATCACATGTTCCATCCAGTCAACACAAGTCATCACGTTACACCCAGTCAACACAAGTCATCACGTTACACCCAGTCAACACAAGTCATCACATGTTCCATCCAGTCAACACAAGTCATCACATGTTCCTTCCAGTCAACACAAGTCATCACGTTACACCCAGTCAACACAAGTCATCACGTTACACCCAGTCAACACAAGTCATACTGTATGTTAATGGTTGCATTTGACTTGACAGTGTCTAAGGCTGCTGTGACTGAATATAAAGTGGAAGCAGGAGACAGAATACTAATATTCACCTGTAGAAGGTCATCACTCAGCACTTCAGTCTTCTCGGCTCTGTGGAGGAAAACACATAAGAGGTCAAAGGTCAGATAGGCAGACATAATGGGGCGTATTCATTACAGAGAGTTCCAATATAAGTGCAGTGTGTAGATCAGAAATGCTAGCCTGGTTAAACCTGACTGAACTGTGCGCTCACCAGAAACAATGGTGAGTGCAGCGTTCAGTCTGGTTCAACCAGGCTACAGAAACACTTCTCAGTTGTAAAGAATAGAAAATGGTGTCAGTTCTATACAGTTCTATGTATTTCTACCTGCAACATGGTGGTATTTAAGATATCGTATGGTATGGAAAGGCCAACTGAGCCTAACTGTAGTGCAGGGCCTGTGTCAGAGTTGTGCCAGATCACACTCTCTCACAGTTTATAAGACTTCTCTACTGATTAAAACAACTATGCAATTCCAGGAGTGACTGAAAGACTTAATACGTGAACTATTGTGGTACTGTAGTGGTGCTGTAAGCCTGCAACTCCACTTTATTTCAACTTAGCAAGAGTAAAGTTGCAGTGGAAAGAGAATGAACAGAGATTGGCCGAGTAAATAGTGTCTCTCTCTACTTCTCCATCTCTGAGCCAATACTACGACAGGTAATGAAGACTAGCCTGTCTTACTGATTAGGGGCAAGTCATAGGTAACGTCATAGCTAACATTGCACTTTATTTCTCTAGACAACGCAGCCGGCAGCCCTACAGCAACAAAATACTTTCTGCTATGCTATGAGTGGTCTGGGCCTGGGTCGACGAGAGAAAGAAAGCTTTCAGGAAACTCACCCTGGACTACCCTGCACAACAAACATCACAAGTAGACCTAACTCACTCATACACACCGACACTCCACACCTCTGCCTGTGGCTGTTTCCAGGGAAAGGGCCTGTTAGATCCTACCCCTGTTAGAACACACACTTCCTGTTTCCTGAATTCCAGCCTTTGTTATGGCAACAGCAGGAGGTGAGAGGTCTGTTGATGTCTCAAACATGTAATACCCACCAGTCAACTAGTATGTTGGAGGAGAGAGAGGAGTAGAGAGTTTACTGACATTATTCCAAAACCAAAATGCACTATCCCATACAGCTGTGGTTTCAAGGGTTTTCTTGGCACTGTGACAGACTTAAAGCCATTCAAATGTTCTTGAGACCCAATAAGCGAAAACTGTTCGTCGACGCAATCTAGCATTCAGCAACAACGAATCAGGTGCAAGAGAAACCCATATTGATCTTCCTGATCCACCTTTTGGGAAACACAGCCTACCAATCGTAACACCATCATTCACTGTGGAAAGAAATAACAGCCAATATTCTCCATAGACCTATCCCTACATCTGTAATAACACACAGTTCCCTTAAATCCAGTGGAGTGGTGGTCCCGGCACTAGATTTTCCCAGCACTTAACAAAAGACAGACCTAGAGTGTGTTGGGAAGTGAAGTGATCATTAGCTCACCATTTAGAGGGTTGTGATAGTGAAGTGATCATTAGCTCACCATTTAGAGGGTTGTGATAGTGAAGTGATCATTAGTTCACCATTTAGAGGGTTCTGATAGTGACGTGATCATTAGCTCACCATTTATAGGGTTCTGATAGTGAAGTGATCATTAGCTCACCATTTATAGGGTTCTGATAGTGAAGTGATCATTAGCTCACCAATTATAGGGTTCTGATAGTGAAGTGATCATTAGCTCACCATTTAGAGGGTTGTGATAGTGAAGTGATCATTAGCTCACCATTTAGAGGGATTTGATAGTGACGTGATCATTAGCTCACCATTTAGAGGGTTGTGATAGTGAAGTGATCATTAGCTCACCATTTAGAGGGTTGTGATAGTGAAGTGATTATTAGCTCACCATTTAGAGGGATCTGATAGTGACGTGATCATTAGCTCACCATTTAGAGGGTTGTGATAGTGAAGTGATCATTAGCTCACCATTTAGAGGGTTGTGATAGTGAAGTGATCATTAGCTCACCATTTAGAGGGTTGTGATAGTGAAGTGATCATTAGCTCACCATTTAGAGGGATTTGATAGTGACGTGATCATTAGCTCACCATTTAGAGGGTTGTGATAGTGAAGTGATCATTAGCTCACCATTTAGAGGGTTGTGATAGTGAAGTGATCATTAGCTCACCATTTAGAGGGTTGTGATAGTGAAGTGATCATTAGCTCACCATTTAGAGGGTTCTGATAGTGAAGTGATCATTAGCTCACCATTTAGAGGGTTCTGATACTGCTGAGCCGGCAGGATGGCTACAGAAACTTAGGTCCTCCCCACTCACACGTGTGCACGTACAGGCACACACACACACACACCATCTTCCCCAGAGGGCCCTCTCCTCTTAATGGAGTCTGGGCCAACAACCTACAGTAATGCTCATTGGGATCAATTAACCCCCTCACACACACACAACATCTATTACCTAATACTGTTGTAACCCACTGAAATAATACCTTACTATACCCTGCACATTACTGTACCAAGCCCCTGCTTTACTGTAAATGGTACCGCTGGTATACAGTACACCAAATAGAAACTGTGTCTATGATCTATCCCACTGAAAGTAGCAGAATTGTATAAAATGGATAGTTCAGCGATTTTACGTATTTACATGTTTGCTCCTTTACCTTGAAAGCAGTCTATGGACAAGGAGTGACTGAAATCTACACTTAGTTTTTTGTTAAATCGCTGAACCATCCCTTTAATTGGTGAAGTTTAAAATCAACCAGAGAGACAAGGGATGGATATATCTTAATCTGTAAAGGCCACATAAATCAAGCCCTGATATCATCTAGACCAGACAAATGACAGCTCAAACCAGAATATCCACACAGACCATGCAGTAAAGTATCTCGTTACTGAGAAGACATGGCCATTGGTTGGCCTGGGGAGGTAGGAGGCTAAGAGCGGAGCAAAACAATCTATAATGAATTAGCATTGATTTGAGCTAGAATAACTGCATTGAGCTAGCAGGCATTATTCTAAGAATAGACATCTTGATTGCATTGCTACAGTCAGGACCCTGGGAGAAGAGAGACTATAACACTGAATAAGAAATGAAACATATGTAGAAAGATCAGACCAATCGACTCATCAGAGTCACAACCACCCCATACATCCACTTCTTAGGTCATTCAATTTAGCTTCATATCAGCTTACCATCTTAATATGCTGAGTAATGGTTACATATAGACTTGGGTTAGAAAGACATCTCTTCCTCTTTATTTACCTTATCCACGTATTGAGCCCCACGGCTTTGTTACAGAGACTCTCTGTCAAGCTTCTAAACAGGAACCCCTTGCTCTCTGTCTATCAGGTTGGTTATCTATCTATCCAGTCACTGGAACATGTTAGCCAGTGTCTGCTGAAGAGACTCTGTTCTGGGGGTAAGTTTCAAAGCCTCAGGGCAACATGGTTATGGATAAACTGAGGGGTTGTGGGCTTGGTGGTGCAGCAGTCATGCACCAGCAAAGACCTAATCAAGCCTAGTCATCTCATAGGAGAGACATACCATCCTATTTATCTCTTGTGGTTCAACAACTCTTTACACTGTGGTCTACATATTCAACAACTTTACACTGTGGTCTACATATTCAACAACTGTACACTGTGGTCTACATATAAAACTACTATTTACACTGTGGTCTACATATTCAACAACTTTACACTGTTGTCTACATATTCAACAACTTTTTACACTGTTGTCTACATATTCAACAACTCTACACTGTTGTCTACATATTCAACTACTCTTTACACTGTGGTCTACATATTCAACTACTCTTTACACTGTGGTCTACATATTCAACAACTTTACACTGTTGTCTACATATTCAACAACTTTACACTGTTGTCTACATATTCAACTACTCTTTACACTGTTGTCTACATATTCAACAACTTTACACTGTTGTCTACATATTCAACAACTTTACACTGTTGTCTACATATTCAACAACTTTACACTGTGGTCTACATATTCAACAACTTTACACTGTTGTCTACATATTCAACTACTCTTTACACTGTTGTCTACATATTCAACAACTTTACACTGTGGTCTACATATTCAACAACTTTACACTGTTGTCTACATATTCAACAACTTTACACTGTTGTCTACATATTCAACTACTCTTTACACTGTTGTCTACATATTCAACTACTCTTTACACTGTTGTCTACATATTCAACAACTTTACACTGTGGTCTACATATTCAACAACTTTACACTGTTGTCTACATATTCAACAACTTTTTACACTGTTGTCTACATATTCAACAACTTTACACTGTTGTCTACATATTCAACTACTCTTTACACTGTGGTCTACATATTCAACAACTCTTTACACTGTGGTCTACATATTCAACAACTTTACACTGTTGTCTACATATTCAACTACTCTTTACACTGTGGTCTACATATTCAACAACTTTACACTGTTGTCTACATATTCAACAACTTTACACTGTGGTCTACATATTCAACTACTCTTTACACTGTGGTCTACATATTCAACTACTCTTTACACTGTGGTCTACATATTCAACAACTTTACACTGTGGTCTACATATTCAACAACTTTACACTGTGGTCTACATATTCAACAACTTTACACTGTTGTCTACATATTCAACTACTTTACACTGTTGTCTACATATTCAACAACTTTACACTGTTGTCTACATATTCAACAACTTTACACTGTTGTCTACATATTCAACAACTTTACACTGTTGTCTACATATTCAACAACTTTACACTGTGGTCTACATATTCAACAACTTTACACTGTTGTCTACATATTCAACTACTTTACACTGTTGTCTACATATTCAACAACTTTACACTGTGGTCTACATATTCAACTACTCTTTACACTGTTGTCTACATATTCAACTACTCTTTACACTGTTGTCTACATATTCAACTACTTTACACTGTGGCCTACATATTCAACTACTCTTTACACTGTTGTCTACATATTCAACTACTCTTTACACTGTTGTCTACATATTCAACAACTTTACACTGTGGTCTACATATTCAACAACTTTACACTGTGGTCTACATATTCAACTACTCTTTACACTGTTGTCTACATATTCAACAACTTTACACTGTGGTCTACATATTCAACAACTTTACACTGTTGTCTACATATTCATATTCATGAGCCTATATGTGTTACAGGTTAGCATAGTGATAAGAGCATCAGCAGTTATTTCCTACACTTGTCAAATTGCAGCAGTATGTTACTGGCTAATGTGGTCAGTCTGTTTTGCATTCCTTTCCTCCATATCTTAATTTCTGTTACTAAGCTTAAAGTATGTGTAGTATACTGCAATAATAACACTGTTGCTATGTATTATCTCTGAGGACAAAGCAGCTCTGAGAGACAGTACTGCATCACCAAATATGTAGACCACAGTGTACAGTTGTTGAATATGTAGATCACAGTGTAAAGAGGTCTACATATTGGTATGGTATGTCCCTCCTATGAGATGAATAGGCTTGATTAGGTCTTTGCTGGTGCATGTGTAAAGTTGTTGAATATGTAGACAACAGTGTAAAGTTGTTGAATATGTAGACAACAGTGTAAAGTTGTTGAATATGTAGACCACAGCATAAAGTAGTTGAATATGTAGACCACAGTGTAAAGAGTAGTTGAATATGTAGACCACAGTGTAAAGAGTAGTTGAATATGTAGACAACAGTGTAAAGTTGTTGAATATGTAGACAACAGTGTAAAGTTGTTGAATATGTAGACAACAGTGTAAAGTTGTTGAATATGTAGACAACAGTGTAAACTTGTTGAATATGTAGACCACAGTGTAAAGTTGTTGAATATGTAGACAACAGTGTAAAGTTGTTGAATATGTAGACCACAGTGTAAAGTTGTTGAATATGTAGACCACAGTGTAAAGTTGTTGAATATGTAGACAACAGTGTAAAGTTGTTGAATATGTAGACAACAGTGTAAAGTTGTTGAATATGTAGACCACAGTGTAAAGAGTAGTTGAATATGTAGACAACAGTGTAAAGAGTAGTTGAATATGTAGACAACAGTGTAAAGTTGTTGAATATGTAGACCACAGTGTAAAGTTGTTGAATATGTAGACCACAGTGTAAAGAGTAGTTGAATATGTAGACAACAGTGTAAAGAGTAGTTGAATATGTAGACAACAGTGTAAAGAGTAGTTGAATATGTAGACAACAGTGTAAAGAGTAGTTGAATATGTAGACAACAGTGTAAAGTTGTTGAATATGTAGACAACAGTGTAAAGTTGTTGAATATGTAGACAACAGTGTAAAGAGTAGTTGAATATGTAGACAACAGTGTAAAGTTGTTGAATATGTAGACCACAGTGTAAAGTTGTTGAATATGTAGACAACAGTGTAAAGTTGTTGAATATGTAGACAACAGTGTAAAGTTGTTGAATATGTAGACAACAGTGTAAAGAGTAGTTGAATATGTAGACAACAGTGTAAAGAGTAGTTGAATATGTAGACAACAGTGTAAAGTTGTTGAATATGTAGACAACAGTGTAAAGAGTAGTTGAATATGTAGACAACAGTGTAAAGTTGTTGAATATGTAGACCACAGTGTAAAGTTGTTGAATATGTAGACCACAGTGTAAAGAGTAGTTGAATATGTAGACAACAGTGTAAAGAGTAGTTGAATATGTAGACAACAGTGTAAAGAGTAGTTGAATATGTAGACAACAGTGTAAAGAGTAGTTGAATATGTAGACAACAGTGTAAAGTTGTTGAATATGTAGACAACAGTGTAAAGTTGTTGAATATGTAGACAACAGTGTAAAGAGTAGTTGAATATGTAGACAACAGTGTAAAGTTGTTGAATATGTAGACCACAGTGTAAAGTTGTTGAATATGTAGACAACAGTGTAAAGTTGTTGAATATGTAGACAACAGTGTAAAGTTGTTGAATATGTAGACAACAGTGTAAAGAGTAGTTGAATATGTAGACAACAGTGTAAAAAGTAGTTGAATATGTAGACAACAGTGTAAAGTTGTTGAATATGTAGACAACAGTGTAAAGAGTAGTTGAATATGTAGACAACAGTGTAAAGTTGTTGAATATGTAGACCACAGTGTAAAGTTGTTGAATATGTAGACCACAGTGTAAAGAGTTGTTGAATATGTAGACCACAGTGTAAAGAGTAGTTGAATATGTAGACCACAGTGTAAAGAGTTGTTGAATATGTAGACCACAGTGTAAAGAGTAGTTGAATATGTAGACAACAGTGTAAGGTTGTTGAATATGTAGACAACAGTGTAAAGTTGTTGAATATGTAGACCACAGTGTAAAGTTGTTGAATATGTAGACAACAGTGTAAAGTTGTTGAATATGTAGACAACAGTGTAAAGTTGTTGAATATGTAGACAACAGTGTAAAGTTGTTGAATATGTAGACCACAGTGTAAAGAGTAGTTGAATATGTAGACAACAGTGTAAAGAGTAGTTGAATATGTAGACAACAGTGTAAAGTTGTTGAATATGTAGACCACAGTGTAAAGTTGTTGAATATGTAGACCACAGTGTAAAGAGTAGTTGAATATGTAGACAACAGTGTAAAGAGTAGTTGAATATGTAGACAACAGTGTAAAGAGTAGTTGAATATGTAGACAACAGTGTAAAGAGTAGTTGAATATGTAGACAACAGTGTAAAGTTGTTGAATATGTAGACAACAGTGTAAAGTTGTTGAATATGTAGACAACAGTGTAAAGAGTAGTTGAATATGTAGACAACAGTGTAAAGTTGTTGAATATGTAGACCACAGTGTAAAGTTGTTGAATATGTAGACAACAGTGTAAAGAGTAGTTGAATATGTAGACAACAGTGTAAAGTTGTTGAATATGTAGACCACAGTGTAAAGTTGTTGAATATGTAGAGACAACAGTGTAAAGTTGTTGAATATGTAGACAACAGTGTAAAGTTGTTGAATATGTAGACAACAGTGTAAAGAGTAGTTGAATATGTAGACAACAGTGTAAAGAGTACTTGAATATGTAGACAACAGTGTAAAGTTGTTGAATATGTAGACAACAGTGTAAAGAGTAGTTGAATATGTAGACAACAGTGTAAAGTTGTTGAATATGTAGACCACAGTGTAAAGTTGTTGAATATGTAGACCACAGTGTAAAGAGTTGTTGAATATGTAGACCACAGTGTAAAGAGTAGTTGAATATGTAGACCACAGTGTAAAGAGTTGTTGAATATGTAGACCACAGTGTAAAGAGTAGTTGAATATGTAGACAACAGTGTAAGGTTGTTGAATATGTAGACAACAGTGTAAAGTTGTTGAATATGTAGACAACAGTGTAAAGTTGTTGAATATGTAGACAACAGTGTAAAGTTGTTGAATATGTAGACAACAGTGTAAAGTTGTTGAATATGTAGACCACAGTGTAAAGAGTAGTTGAATATGTAGACAACAGTGTAAAGAGTAGTTGAATATGTAGACAACAGTGTAAAGTTGTTGAATATGTAGACCACAGTGTAAAGTTGTTGAATATGTAGACCACAGTGTAAAGAGTAGTTGAATATGTAGACAACAGTGTAAAGAGTAGTTGAATATGTAGACAACAGTGTAAAGAGTAGTTGAATATGTAGACAACAGTGTAAAGAGTAGTTGAATATGTAGACAACAGTGTAAAGTTGTTGAATATGTAGACAACAGTGTAAAGTTGTTGAATATGTAGACAACAGTGTAAAGAGTAGTTGAATATGTAGACAACAGTGTAAAGTTGTTGAATATGTAGACCACAGTGTAAAGTTGTTGAATATGTAGACAACAGTGTAAAGTTGTTGAATATGTAGACAACAGTGTAAAGTTGTTGAATATGTAGACAACAGTGTAAAGAGTAGTTGAATATGTAGACAACAGTGTAAAGAGTAGTTGAATATGTAGACAACAGTGTAAAGTTGTTGAATATGTAGACAACAGTGTAAAGAGTAGTTGAATATGTAGACAACAGTGTAAAGTTGTTGAATATGTAGACCACAGTGTAAAGTTGTTGAATATGTAGACCACAGTGTAAAGAGTAGTTGAATATGTAGACAACAGTGTAAAGAGTAGTTGAATATGTAGACAACAGTGTAAAGAGTAGTTGAATATGTAGACAACAGTGTAAAGAGTAGTTGAATATGTAGACAACAGTGTAAAGTTGTTGAATATGTAGACAACAGTGTAAAGTTGTTGAATATGTAGACAACAGTGTAAAGAGTAGTTGAATATGTAGACAACAGTGTAAAGTTGTTGAATATGTAGACCACAGTGTAAAGTTGTTGAATATGTAGACAACAGTGTAAAGTTGTTGAATATGTAGACAACAGTGTAAAGTTGTTGAATATGTAGACAACAGTGTAAAGAGTAGTTGAATATGTAGACAACAGTGTAAAAAGTAGTTGAATATGTAGACAACAGTGTAAAGTTGTTGAATATGTAGACAACAGTGTAAAGAGTAGTTGAATATGTAGACAACAGTGTAAAGTTGTTGAATATGTAGACCACAGTGTAAAGTTGTTGAATATGTAGACCACAGTGTAAAGAGTTGTTGAATATGTAGACCACAGTGTAAAGAGTAGTTGAATATGTAGACCACAGTGTAAAGAGTTGTTGAATATGTAGACCACAGTGTAAAGAGTAGTTGAATATGTAGACAACAGTGTAAGGTTGTTGAATATGTAGACAACAGTGTAAAGTTGTTGAATATGTAGACCACAGTGTAAAGTTGTTGAATATGTAGACAACAGTGTAAAGTTGTTGAATATGTAGACAACAGTGTAAAGTTGTTGAATATGTAGACAACAGTGTAAAGTTGTTGAATATGTAGACCACAGTGTAAAGAGTAGTTGAATATGTAGACAACAGTGTAAAGAGTAGTTGAATATGTAGACAACAGTGTAAAGTTGTTGAATATGTAGACCACAGTGTAAAGTTGTTGAATATGTAGACCACAGTGTAAAGAGTAGTTGAATATGTAGACAACAGTGTAAAGAGTAGTTGAATATGTAGACAACAGTGTAAAGAGTAGTTGAATATGTAGACAACAGTGTAAAGAGTAGTTGAATATGTAGACAACAGTGTAAAGTTGTTGAATATGTAGACAACAGTGTAAAGTTGTTGAATATGTAGACAACAGTGTAAAGAGTAGTTGAATATGTAGACAACAGTGTAAAGTTGTTGAATATGTAGACCACAGTGTAAAGTTGTTGAATATGTAGACAACAGTGTAAAGAGTAGTTGAATATGTAGACAACAGTGTAAAGTTGTTGAATATGTAGACCACAGTGTAAAGTTGTTGAATATGTAGAGACAACAGTGTAAAGTTGTTGAATATGTAGACAACAGTGTAAAGTTGTTGAATATGTAGACAACAGTGTAAAGAGTAGTTGAATATGTAGACAACAGTGTAAAGAGTACTTGAATATGTAGACAACAGTGTAAAGTTGTTGAATATGTAGACAACAGTGTAAAGAGTAGTTGAATATGTAGACAACAGTGTAAAGTTGTTGAATATGTAGACCACAGTGTAAAGTTGTTGAATATGTAGACCACAGTGTAAAGAGTTGTTGAATATGTAGACCACAGTGTAAAGAGTAGTTGAATATGTAGACCACAGTGTAAAGAGTTGTTGAATATGTAGACCACAGTGTAAAGAGTAGTTGAATATGTAGACAACAGTGTAAGGTTGTTGAATATGTAGACAACAGTGTAAAGTTGTTGAATATGTAGACAACAGTGTAAAGTTGTTGAATATGTAGACAACAGTGTAAAGTTGTTGAATATGTAGACCACAGTGTAAAGAGTAGTTGAATATGTAGACAACAGTGTAAAGAGTAGTTGAATATGTAGACAACAGTGTAAAGTTGTTGAATATGTAGACCACAGTGTAAAGTTGTTGAATATGTAGACAACAGTGTAAAGAGTAGTTGAATATGTAGACAACAGTGTAAAGTTGTTGAATATGTAGACCACAGTGTAAAGAGTAGTTGAATATGTAGACAACAGTGTAAAGAGTAGTTGAATATGTAGACAACAGTGTAAAGTTGTTGAATATGTAGACAACAGTGTAAAGTTGTTGAATATGTAGACAACAGTGTAAAGAGTAGTTGAATATGTAGACAACAGTGTAAAGTTGTTGAATATGTAGACCACAGTGTAAAGTTGTTGAATATGTAGACAACAGTGTAAAGTTGTTGAATATGTAGACAACAGTGTAAAGTTGTTGAATATGTAGACAACAGTGTAAAGAGTAGTTGAATATGTAGACAACAGTGTAAAGAGTAGTTGAATATGTAGACAACAGTGTAAAGTTGTTGAATATGTAGACAACAGTGTAAAGAGTAGTTGAATATGTAGACAACAGTGTAAAGTTGTTGAATATGTAGACCACAGTGTAAAGTTGTTGAATATGTAGACCACAGTGTAAAGAGTTGTTGAATATGTAGACCACAGTGTAAAGAGTAGTTGAATATGTAGACCACAGTGTAAAGAGTTGTTGAATATGTAGACCACAGTGTAAAGAGTAGTTGAATATGTAGACAACAGTGTAAGGTTGTTGAATATGTAGACAACAGTGTAAAGTTGTTGAATATGTAGACAACAGTGTAAAGTTGTTGAATATGTAGACAACAGTGTAAAGTTGTTGAATATGTAGACAACAGTGTAAAGTTGTTGAATATGTAGACAACAGTGTAAAGTTGTTGAATATGTAGACAACAGTGTAAAGTTGTTGAATATGTAGACAACAGTGTAAAGAGTAGTTGAATATGTAGACAACAGTGTAAAGTTGTTGAATATGTAGACCACAGTGTAAAGTTGTTGAATATGTAGACCACAGTGTAAAGAGTTGTTGAATATGTAGACCACAGTGTAAAGTTGTTCAACAACTTTACACTGTGGTCTACATATTCAACAACTTTACACTGTTGTCTACATATTCAACTACTCTTTACACTGTTGTCTACATATTCAACAACTTTACACTGTTGTCTACATATTCAACAACTTTACACTGTTGTCTACATATTCAACAACTTTACACATGCACCAGCAAAGACCTAATCAAGCCTATTCATCTCATAGGAGGGACATACCATACCAATATGTAGACCTCTTTACACTGTGATCTACATATTCAACAACTGTACACTGTGGTCTACATATTTGGTGATGCAGTACTGTCTCTCAGAGCTGCTTTGTCCTCAGAGATAATACATAGCAACAGTGTTATTATTGCAGTATACTACACATACTTTAAGCTTAGTAACAGAAATTAAGATATGGAGGAAAGGAATGCAAAACAGACTGACCACATTAGCCAGTAACATACTGCTGCAATTTGACAAGTGTAGGAAATAACTGCTGATGCTCTTATCACTATGCTAACCTGTAACACATATAGGCTCACCACATACACAGATACATATAAACAGACATGCACTGGTGTACAAACACACACACAAACATAGGCTACTCACACACATACACAAGTACACCCCCCCCCCCCCCTCCACACACACACACACACGTGTAGGCCAATCCCACGCATACACACAAATATATATTAAATAAACACATGTGTGCTCAAATACACACACAAAATACACACACAAAAACACACACTTGTAAGCTACTCACACGCACACACAAAACACATACACCCCCTTCACACAAGCACACACACACACACACACAGTGACCTCCCATTGACTCAGGTCTGCAAACTACATTACAATCTCTGATTTACTGTATCACAGACATGATGAGTATTCCAGCAGTCTTTCACCAGACCATAGGCACAGTGAGGGAGGTGTTCTACAGCTTTACCACTCTGGTGAAATACAAAGACCCTAATTCATTCACTGGAAACGACACTTTAAAAGTCTTCGTTCAGTGTTCTGTGAACATATCTACAGTAAAACTAATCAAGCCTAAATTAATACTGGTATACTCATCTATGGGACGATTCTTTTAACAATAATTTCATACCTTGAATTACATTGAGACCCAATCACATATGTCTCTTAGGAACTTAATTCCTAAATTAAACTAATATTAAGCTGAATTCTTGGTGGTTTTACAGTCTTTTTATACTCAAAAATAAAATAAAATAAACTGAATCCCTCGCAGGCCAGTTTTGGCCCGCGGGCTACCTGTTGCCGACCCCGACAGCAATGGACTTCTGGTGTGTTGAGTTTTAAACCCATCCTCCAACCCCCCCACCCCAGAATGACTAGCTTTATAACTACAGCACCAGAATGCCTAACTTTATAACTACAGTACCAGAATGACTAGCTTTATAAACTACAGTAGCAGAACAGAATAACTAGCTATATAACTACAGTACCAGAACACAATGACTAGCTATATAACTACAGTACCAGAACAGAATGACTAGCTATATAAACTACAGTACCAGAACAGAATGACTAGCTATATAACTACAGTAGCAGAATGACTAGCTATATAACTACAGTACCAGAATGACTAGCTTTATAAACTACAGTAGCAGAACAGAATGACTAGCTTTATAACTACAGTACCAGAATGACTAGCTTTATAACTACAGTAGCAGAACAGAATGACTAACTTTATAACCACAGTACCAGAATGACTAGCTTTATAACTACAGTACCAGAACAGAATGACTAGCTATATAACTACAGTACCAGGACAGATTGACTAGCTATATAAACTACAGTACCAGAACAGAATGACTAGCTACAGTGGGGCAAAAAAGTATTTAGTCAGCCACCAATTGTGCAAGTTCTCCCACTTATAAAGATGAGAGAGGCCTGTAATTTTCATCATAGGTACCCTTCAACTATGTCAGACAAAATTGTTAAAGAATTCCAGAAAATCACATTGTAGGATTTTTTTATGAATTTATTTGCAAATTATGGTGGAAAATAAGTATTTGGTCAATAACAAAAGTTTATCTCAATACTTTGTTATATACCCTTTGTTGGCAATGACAGAGGTCAAACGGTTTCTGTAAGTCTTCACAAGGTTTTCACACACTGTTGCTGGTATTTTGGCCCATTCCTCCATGCAGATCTCCTCTAGAGCAGTGATGTTTTGGGGCTGTTGCTGGGCAACACAGAACTTGAACAATTGGTGGCTGACTAAATACTTTTTTGCCCCACTGTATATAACTACAGAAGCAGAATGACTAGCTATATAACTACAGTACCAGAATGAGTAGCTTCATAATTACAGTAACAGAACAGAATGGCTAGCTTTATAACTACAGTACCAGAACAGAATGACCAGCTTTATAACTAGAGTACCAGGACAGAATGACTAGCTATATAACTACAATACCAGAACAGAATGACTAGCTATATAACTACAGTACCATAATGACTAGCTTTATAACTACAGTACCAGAACAGAATGAGTAGCTTTATAACTACAGTAGCAGAACAGAATACCTAGCTTTATAACTACAGTACCAGAACAGAATGACTAGCTATATAACTACAGTACCATAATGACTAGCTATATAACTACAGTACCAGAATGAGTAGCTTCATAACTACAGTAACAGAACAGAATGACTAGCTTTATAACTACAGTACCAGAACAGAATGACCAGCTTTATAACTAGAGTACCAGGACAGAATGACTAGCTATATAACTACAATACCAGAACAGAATGACTAGCTATATAACTACAGTAGCAGAACAGAATGACTAGCTTTATAACTACAGTAGCAGAACAGAATGACTAGCTATATAACTACAGTAGCAGAACAGAATGACTAGCTATATAACTACAGTAGCAGAACAGAATGACTAGCTATATAACTACAGTAGCAGAACAGAATGACTAGCTATATACAGTGCCTTGCGAAAGTATTCGGCCCCCTTGAACTTTGCGACATTTTGCCACATTTCAGGCTTCAAACATAAATATATAAAACTGTATTTTTTTGTGAAGAATCAACAACAAGTGGGACACAATCATGAAGTGGAACGACATTTATTGGATAGGTTCAAACTTTTTTAACAAATCAAAAACTGAAAAATTGGGCGTGCAAAATTATTCAGCCCCCTTAAGTTAATACTTTGTAGCGCCACCTTTTGCTGCGATTACAGCTGTAAGTCGCTTGGGGTATGTCTCTATCAGTTTTGCACATCGAGAGACTGAATTTTTTTCCCATTCCTCCTTGCAAAACAGCTCGAGCTCAGTGAGGTTGGATGGAGAGCATTTGTGAACAGCAGTTTTCAGTTCTTTCCACAGATTCTCGATTGGATTCAGGTCTGGACTTTGACTTGGCCATTCTAACACCTGGATATGTTTATTTTTTTAACCATTCCATTGTAGATTTTGCTTTATGTTTTGGATCATTGTCTTGTTGGAAGACAAATCTCCGTCCCAGTCTCAGGTCTTTTGCAGACTCCATCAGGTTTTCTTCCAGAATGGTCCTGTATTTGGCTCCATCCATCTTCCCATCAATTTTAACCATCTTCCCTGTCCCTGCTGAAGAAAAGCAGGCCCAAACCATGATGCTGCCACCACCATGTTTGACAGTGGGGATGGTGTGTTCAGCTTTTACGCCAAACATAACGTTTTGCATTGTTGCCAAAAAGTTCAATTTTGGTTTCATCTGACCAGAGCACCTTCTTCCACATGTTTGGTGTGTCTCCCAGGTGGCTTGTGGCAAACTTTAAACAACACTTTTTATGGATATCTTTAAGAAATGGCTTTCTTCTTGCCACGCTTCCATAAAGGCCAGATTTGTGCAATATACAACTGATTGTTGTCCTATGAACAGAGTCTCCCACCTCAGCTGTAGATCTCTGCAGTTCATCAAGAGTGATCATGGGCCTCTTGGCTGCATCTCTGATCAGTCTTCTCCTTGTATGAGCTGAAAGTTTAGAGGGACGGCCAGGTCTTGGTAGATTTGCAGTGGTCTGATACTCCTTCCATTTCAATATTATCGCTTGCACAGCGCTCCTTGGGATGTTTAAAGCTTGGGAAATCTTTTTGTATCCAAATCCGGCTTTAAACTTCTTCACAACAGTATCTCGGACCTGCCTGGTGTGTTCCTTGTTCTTCATGATGCTCTCTGCGCTTTTAACGGACCTCTGAGACTATCACAGTGCAGGTGCATTTATACGGAGACTTGATTACATACAGGTGGATTGTATTTATCATCATTAGTCATTTAGGTCAACATTGGATCATTCAGAGATCCTCACTGAACTTCTGGAGAGAGTTTGCTGCACTGAAAGTAAAGGGGCTGAATCATTTTGCACGCCCAAGTTTTCAGTTTTTGATTTGTTTAAAAAGTTTGAAATATCCAATAAATGTCGTTCCACTTCATGATTGTGTCCCACTTGTTGTTGATTCTTCACAAAAAAATACAGTTTTATATCTTTATGTTTGAAGACTGAAATGTGGCAAAAGGTCGCAAAGTTCAAGGGGGCTGAATACTTTCGCAAGGCACTGTAACTACAGTACCAGAACAGAATGACTAGCTTCTCTTGTAAGGCTTATAGCACTACTATAAAGACACAGGGTTGGAAGTGAGTCTACAGTATGAATCATTATACAACCGGTGGATCTAATCCGGGATGCTGATTGGAGAAAACCCCATTCCTGCAGGTGTCATTCCTGCAGGTGTCCACAAATTACCATCGGATAAACTATGACGTTGAAATGCTCCTTTACTCTGTTCCATCTCACTGCGCAATCCACTTTCTCATCAGACCATCCAGGCACTTTATAAACTTGATTTCCACTATTAAAAGCATCTAGATATTATCTCACATTTCTTTTAGACTAGCATTTGGTTTTCAACAGCGGAGATTTGTATAAACCTTGTTGTCTCTCTCTCCGACATTTGCAACATTATTTCAATAATGAAATTTGATCTCCAGCTGTCCCATAGTAATGAACGTGTTGGAAGTCGGGACGAGACAGACAGGCAGACAGCTTTCCTCAGCCATTCCAAATTATGAATCAGCTGGCATCATTTTTATGGCTATATACAAAGAAATGTCAAAAGGATACAGATAAACAGACTAAATGCACCTAGTTTGCAATTGTGTTAGCTGTGTTGTTGGCTAGCTCCTCTGAACAACAGTGTCCTGATGAGAGAGCACATTTTCTATGCCAGGCGAAATCGTGTATCAAATCAGCTGTGTAAAAATAAAGGGGGGGGGCATTTGATTACTTGTTCAGCAGTCTTATAGCTTGGGGGTAGAAGCTGTTAAGGAGCATTTTGGACCTAGATTAGCTCATTGTTATGGACGTATCCTAATAAATGTCACTAGAAAACAGTGTAAACAAATGGAAATGCAGCTACTTTGCTGTTATTCTGGCTGCCCTGTTCGCTGTGACTGTAAATTAGCCGTAGTTGGTTAGCTAGCAATCAAGGGATAAGAACGTTTGCATTTGGAACATTTAGAATGAGCGACTGGGTCGCGTACACAGATACAGTACAAAAAGACTTGGCGACTGGGTCGTGTCTCTGGCAACCAAACTGATAGAACGAACAACCAGCAAACTTAGTTTGTGTCGGGACTATATCTCGTGGAAGGATGAAATAGTATGAATAAATTCCCCAAAAATATTTTGGGGAAATGAAAATATGTCCATAATTATTTGAATACGTTGGTAACCCATTGTATAGAAGTGATAATGCCCTCAATGCCGGTGTTTGGAGGATATATTGGCACGGTTTGCTAACGTGCCAATATATCACCCAAACACCGACTAAACCCAAACAGTGGTTCCTTCCTCCTTTTTTATTTACGCCAGTGTAGCTCAGTGACGTCCACAACACCATGCTGTCTCCTGGCTGACCAAGCATGGAAATGCTTACTCAATAAAACCCCCCCGTGCCCCAGCCTGGCCCGCCTGTCCTTTCCGGAGACAGACAGAGAGGCCCTCATCACCAGGGTGGTGGCATACAGAGGGAAGATTGATATGAATCATTACACCATTAGTACACCACCCTCCACATTGTCCCCATCGACTCCGGAAAAATCTTTTTTGTTTTGTGCAAAAAGATAGGGTTAAAAGTTAGGGGTAAAAGTTAGGGGTAAAAGTTAGGGGTAAAATGTATTAGTATTATTTTGAGTTTTGTTTCCCTGGTCACTATATTACATGTAGGTATGCGTAATACATACTTTTTTGCATTGATCAAACGGTTTCTCTTCACCACTCTCATCAAAACTACTTTTAGTTTGAGATGTTCATTCTTTTAGTTTGTGATACTCATAGATTCACAACAAACTTCTGCATAAATCACACCTCATGCAACTCCTGTGTTCAGCCAACTGTTTTTGTGAAAAGTCTTTTGTTTGGTAGGCCTACCAGGCAGTCCCACTGGCAGCAGGCCCACAGGAATGTGAGAGTAGAGTAGTTCTGCCAAAAGTGGGTGGCAGCATGCACGTCGGTCTACACTGTGTGTATCCCAAATAACAGCCTATTCACTTTATGTCTTTTCCAACAGTCTTGAAGGAGTTCCCACATACGCTGAGCACTTGTTGGCTGTTTTTCCTTCACACAGTGGTCCGACTCATCCAAAACCATCTCAATTGGGTTGAGGTCGGGGGATTGTGGATGCCAGGTCATCTGATGCAGCACTACATCACTCTCCTTCTTGGTCAAATAGATCTTACACAGCCTGGAGGTGTGTTGGGTCCTGTTGAAAAACAAATGATAGTCCCACTAAATGCAAACCAGATGGGATGGTGTATCGCTGCAGAATGCTGTGGTAGCCATGCTGGTTAAGTGTGGCTTGAATTCTAAATAAATCACTGACATTGTCACCAGCAAAGCACCCCCACACCATCACACCTCCTCCTCCATGCTTTACAATGGGAAATACACATGCAGAGATCATCTGTTCACCCACACTGTGTCTCACAAAGACATGGAGGTTGGAACCAAAAATCTCAAATCTGGACTCCAGACTAAAGGACAAATTTCCACCGGTCTAATGTCCATTGCTTGTGTTTCTTGGCCCAACCAAGTCTCTTCTTCTTATTGGTGTCCTTTAGTAGTGGTTTCTTTTCAGCAATTTGACCATGGAGGCCTGATTCACACAGTCTCCTCTGAACAGTTGATGTTGAGATGTGTCTGTTGAACTCTGTGAAGCATTTATTTGGGCTGCAATTTCTGAGGCTGGTAACTCTAATGAACTTATCCTCTGCAGCAGAGATAACTCTGGGTCTTCCTTTCCTGTGGTGGTCCTCATGAGAGACTGTTTCATCATAGCGCTTGATGGTTTTTGTGACTGCATTTGAAGAAACTTTCAAAGTTCTTGAAATGTTCCTCTTCCTCTGTTGTTTCTCTTTGCTTATTTGAGCTGTTCTTGCCATAATATGGACTTGGTCTTTTACCAAATAGGGTTATCTTCTGTATACCACAACACAACACAACTGATTGGCTCAAATGCATTCAGGAAAGAATCTCAAATATGAAATATATTTTGATTTGTTTAACACTTTTTTTGGTTACTACATGATTCCATATGTGTTAATTCATAGTTTTGATATCTTCACTATTATTCTACAATGTAGAAAATAGTACAAATAAAGAAAAATCATTGAATGAGTAGGTGTTCTAAAACTTTTGACCAGTAGTGTGTGTATATGTATGAATGTATATACCTGTGTATGTATGCATGTATGTGTGAATGTATATATGTATATACCTGTGAATGTATGCGTCTCTTTCGGAGGGGTTGGGTTAAAGGCGGAGGTCAAGTTTCGGTTGGACCGTGTGGTTAATTGACCAATGAGAGCCCTATGGGGCCTGGTCAAACAGGCACTTTAAATGGAATAGGATGCCATTTGGAACGCATCCTCTCTAGCTGTCAGCCTGCCCAGCTGTGTTTACAGCTATGTCCCAATATATGGAAAAGACTGGATAGGCAATCAAGGCCTCTTACTTAAACTCTAATAACTATTACAGACAGGGTAAAGTTATTCTATTCCTAATGATAATAAACAGACTTAATGATAATGGATTGTATTTATATACCACTTTACATTATGAGGGGGAATGTAAACCCCATCATCCACTATAGCAGGGGTGTCAAACTCATTCCATGGAGGGCCTAGTCTCTGCTGGTTGTTGTTTTTCCTTTCAATTAAGCCCTAGATAACCAGGTCAGGCGATTGTCTTACTAACCAGGACCTTAATTCTTCAATCCAGACACTCGGCCCTTCGTGCAATGAGTTTTACACATGTACACTGAAGGCTACCAGTGAGAAGTACTCATCCAGTAGAGCTTCAATAGTTATTCCAGAGGATCTACTACTGGAGGATCTACTACTGGAGGATCTACTACTGGAGGATCTACTACTGGAGGATCTACTACTGGAGGATCTACTACTGGAGGATCTACTACTGGAGGATCTACTACTGGATGATCTACTACTGGATGATCTAGTGTGTAGTACTTATGGTCCATATAATATCCTAATGTGATAATACTGTTGCTCAGTGGACATCAGCAGAGACTGAGGGACAACAGTGGTGTTAGCTCAGTGGACATCAGCAGAGACTGAGGGACAACAGTGGTGTTAGCTCAGTGGACATCAGCAGAGACTGAGGGACAACAGTGGTGTTAGCTCAGTGGACATCAACAGAGACTGAGGGACAACAGTGGTGTTGAGCGCCTGAGGACAACCCCTGTAGGTTCAGAGGGAGAACAGTGGTGTTGAGCGCCTGAGGACAACCCCTGTAGGTTCAGAGGGAGAACGGTGGTGTTGAGCGCCTGAGGACAACCCCTGTAGGTTCAGAGGGACAACAGTGGTGTTGAGCGCCGGAGGGCAACCCCCGTAGGTTCAGAGGGAGAACGGTGGTGTTGAGCGCCTGAGGACAACCCCTGTAGGTTCAGAGGGAGAACAGTGGTGTTGAGCGCCTGAGGACAACCCCTGTAGGTTCAGAGGGAGAACAGTGGTGTTGAGCGCCTGAGGACAACCCCTGTAGGTTCAGAGGGAGAACAGTGGTGTTGAGCGCCTGAGGACAACCCCTGTAGGTTCAGAGGGAGAACAGTGGTGTTGAGCGCCTGAGGACAACCCCTGTAGGTTCAGAGGGAGAACAGTGGTGTTGAGCGCCTGAGGACAACCCCTGTAGGTTCAGAGGGAGAACAGTGGTGTTGAGCGCCTGAGGACAACCCCTGTAGGGTCAGAGGGAGAACAGTGGTGTTGAGCGCCTAAGGACAACCCCTGTAGGTTCAGAGGGAGAACAGTGGTGTTGAGCGCCTGAGGACAACCCCTGTAGGGTCAGAGGGAGAACAGTGGTGTTGAGCGCCGGAGGACAACCCCTGTAGGGTCAGAGGGAGAACAGTGGTGTTGAGCGCCGGAGGACAACCCCTGTAGGTTCAGAGGGAGAACAGTGGTGTTGAGCGCCTGAGGACAACCCCTGTAGGTTCAGAGGGAGAACAGTGGTGTTGAGCGCCGGAGGACAACCCCTGTAGGTTCAGAGGGAGAACAGTGGTGTTGAGCGCCGGAGGACAACCCCTGTAGGTTCAGAGGGAGAACAGTGGTGTTGAGCGCCTGAGGACAACCCCTGTAGGTTCAGAGGGAGAACAGTGGTGTTGAGCGCCTGAGGACAACCCCTGTAGGTTCAGAGGGAGAACAGTGGTGTTGAGCGCCTGAGGACAACCCCTGTAGGTTCAGAGGGAAAACAGTGGTGTTGAGCGCCGGAGGACAACCCCTGTAGGTTCAGAGGGAGAACAGTGGTGTTGAGCGCCGGAGGACAACCCCTGTAGGTTCAGAGGGAGAACAGTGGTGTTGAGCGCCTGAGGACAACCCCTGTAGGGTCAGAGGGAGAACAGTGGTGTTGAGCACCGGAGGACAACCCCTGTAGGTTCAGAGGGAGAACAGTGGTGTTGAGCGCCGGAGGACAACCCCTGTAGGGTCAGAGGGAGAACAGTGGTGTTGAGCGCCTGAGGACAACCCCTGTAGGTTCAGAGGGAGAACAGTGGTGTTGAGCGCCGGAGGACAACCCCTGTAGGTTCAGAGGGAGAACAGTGGTGTTGAGCGCCTGAGGACAACCCCTGTAGGTTCAGAGGGAGAACAGTGGTGTTGAGCGCCGGAGGACAACCCCTGTAGGTTCAGAGGGAGAACAGTGGTGTTGAGCGCCGGAGGACAACCCCTGTAGGTTCAGAGGGAGAACAGTGGTGTTGAGCGCCTGAGGACAACCCCTGTAGGTTCAGAGGGAGAACAGTGGTGTTGAGCGCCGGAGGACAACCCCTGTAGGTTCAGAGGGAGAACAGTGGTGTTGAGCGCCTGAGGACAACCCCTGTAGGTTCAGAGGGAGAACAGTGGTGTTGAGCGCCGGAGGACAACCCCTGTAGGGTCAGAGGGAGAACAGTGGTGTTGAGCGCCGGAGGACAACCCCTGTAGGTTCAGAGGGAGAACAGTGGTGTTGAGCGCCGGAGGACAACCCCTGTAGGGTCAGAGGGAGAACAGTGGTGTTGAGCGCCGGAGGACAACCCCTGTAGGTTCAGAGGGAGAACAGTGGTGTTGAGCGCCGGAGGACAACCCCTGTAGGGTCAGAGGGAGAACAGTGGTGTTGAGCGCCTGAGGACAACCCCTGTAGGGTCAGAGGGAGAACAGTGGTGTTGAGCGCCGGAGGACAACCCCTGTAGGGTCAGAGGGAGAACAGTGGTGTTGAGCGCCGGAGGACAACCCCTGTAGGTTCAGAGGGAGAACAGTGGTGTTGAGCGCCGGAGGACAACCCCTGTAGGGTCAGAGGGAGAACAGTGGTGTTGAGCGCCGGAGGACAACCCCTGTAGGTTCAGAGGGAGAACAGTGGTGTTGAGCGCCGGAGGACAACCCCTGTAGGGTCAGAGGGAGAACAGTGGTGTTGAGCGCCGGAGGACAACCCCTGTAGGGTCAGAGGGAGAACAGTGGTGTTGAGCGCCGGAGGACAACCCCTGTAGGTTCAGAGGGAGAACAGTGGTGTTGAGCGCCGGAGGACAACCCCTGTAGGGTCAGAGGGAGAACAGTGGTGTTGAGCGCCGGAGGACAACCCCTGTAGGGTCAGAGGGAGAGGGGGCACCATGAGGAAGCAGTGTGGGATGGGGGCTGCACAGTGCCTGGTTGGATGGATAGGGATTCCCCCTTTACATGGGAGTTGGCTATAAACATATAACAGTCAGTGTTTTCCATCATAGCACACTAGCTATATACAAATCAAATCTAAATGTATTGATCACATACACATGGTTAGCAGATGTTAATGAGTGTAGCGAAATGCTTGTGCTTCTAGTTCCGACAGTGCAGTAATATCTAACAATTCCACAACAACTACCCAATACACACAAATCCCAGTAAAGTAATGGAATAAGAATATGTACATTTTAATATTTGGATGAACAATGACAGAGCCGCATAGGCAAGATACAATAGATGGTATAAAATACAGTATATACATTTGAGATGAGTAATGCAAGATAAGTAAACATTATTAAAGTGACATTATTAAAGTGACTAGTGATCCATTTATTAAAGTGGCCACTGATTTCAAATCTGTATGTAGGCAGTTAGTGATGGCTGTTTAACAATCTGATGGTCTTGAGATAGAAGCTGTTTTTCAGTCTCTCGGTCCCAGCTTTGATGCACCTGTACTGACCTCGCCTTCTGGGTGGTAGCGGGGTGAACAGGCAGTGGCTCGGATGGTTGTTGTCTTTGATGATCTTTTTGGCCTTCCTGTGACATCAGGTGCTGTATGTGTCCTGGAGAACAGGTAGTTCGCCCCTAGTGGTGCGTTGTGCAGACCGCACCACCTTCTGGAGAGCCTTGCGGTTGTGGGCGGTGCAGTTGCCGTACCAGGCAGTGATACAGCCCGACAGGATGCTCTCAATTGTGCATCTGTAAAAGTGTGGTTTAGAGGGTTTAGGTGACAAGCCACATGTCTTTAGCCTCCTGAAGTTGAAGAGGCGCTGTTGCGGCTAATCAATCCCACTACTGTCGTCTGCAAACTTGATGATTGAGTTGTAGGCGTGCATGGCCACACAGTCATTGGTTAACAGCGAGTACAGGAGAGGGCTGAGCACGCACCCTTGTGGGGCCCCAGTGTTGAGGATCAGCGGTGGAGATGTTGTTTCCTACCTTTACCACCTGGGGGGGGCGGCCCGTCAGGAAGTCCAGAACCCAATTGCACAGGGCGGGGTTGTCCACAATACACTAATTACATCATGGTTAGACCACCATTTGGTTAGACCACTAGTTAGACCACCATGTTTACTTTCTTCCCACACCACGTGCAGGCCTAACAAATCAATCCATATAGGACGCATGTAGCCTACCATTAACAAATTAACATTTGTCAGGCAAACTATTCAGACATCATATCCACATCAGGTTGTCACTATAAGCTTTTTAATTACACGTTCATGTATTCATTATAAAAGTTATTAATTGTAAAAGTTCTTATGTTAGGCATATCTTTCTTATATTATCACATTTAATTGGTATCAATCCATTCTTGAGCACTCATATGTGGCCCAACACTTCTGACACAGCCCACTGAGATGAGATAAAACTCACAGAGGCTGGCTATGGTCAGGAGAACGATTTGTGATAGGGAGATATGTATCATAACATGGTTAGTGACAGTTTGGTCATGCCATCACAATTACAACTGCCAACCTGTCTCAGCGGCTACACTGTAACTACAAAGTTACAATGTAACTACAATGTAGCCTAACTACAATGCAACCTTGCGGACAAAATAAATGACAGCAATGACTGCAACACTGCAAAAGAAAATGCCGCCTGAGCCCACTAAATAATAGTAGGCTACACTTTTATTTATCCAAAATACTTTGCCTACCTTCCAACTGTTTGGTTGGCGAGCTGTTTCATGCGATTAAACTGTTTCTTCATGTTTGCGTCCTTGCTCCACCGTATCCAACAAGTTTCAAAAAGTTGCAAGGCCCCCTCTTTGATCCTTTTAGAAAGCAAGTCCAGAAGTTGACCTAGGTCGCTGCCATTGTATTTCTGAAAATGTTACGTTGACTCTGCTGCTCGTCGCTGAATAGGTGTTGTTGGAGCGTTCTAATAAGAATCGATTGTCATTCCCCGCAATGTTTTTTCCTCTTACAAAGTGAATAGGCAATTACAGGACACAGCCCCGTTCAGTTTTCGCTCTTTCCATTTTCACTTTGTGGGCTACTCCTATAACCCAAATGCTGTGCTGAACAGTGGTGTGTAAAAGGAGGAAGTGCAATTCACTTCCCTACTGTAGGCTAGCCTACATGGCCCGCTAGTGAGTGACATGTGATACCTTGGTAAAACAACCCTGTCGAAGTGACACACTTATAATGGGCAATTATGAGTACGAAAAAAACGGACAAAACAATGTGTAAAGCGAATGGTTTGAGATGCATTAACGGCTTTCTAACTGTCACGCGGTTTACTATAGGTTTAAAAGGGCTTATCCACCTATGTGATTCAACAGCAGCACACAATAGGCTTGCAATACCTTAGCTACAGTCAGTGAAACTATTTCTCTATGGACATTTTTGCTTTTTGAAATTGGTAATGCCATTATGTCCACCCAGGGATGTGCTCAACATGATGTAAACAATGTTTCTAATCAGTGACTAGGAAGTCAGGCTTACAAAATCATACTCTCAAGTCATTAAATAAAGAGCACTATGACCATACAATATGTTATTACAATGTTCTTATAATGATTTTAAAATGTTATGTTACAACAAATGTGTTATTACAGTGCAGTGATATGAATGCCACATGGTGACTGAACTTTAATTACTGTTAATAGTATGTATGTATAAGTCTAAAAGACCTCTTGATGTGAACTTCATGAGGTGTTTCATATGGCCATGGATGGAATCAATGGAAATTGCCACCCTGTCATTCATCAGTTGTATGGATTGAGGTAGGTATGGTGAGCTGATACTGGATCTATGCTTGGGGGGTAATACCTGGAGCCTTCAATGTCTGCTGTCATTTCCAGTGTTCTGCTGCTCCCTTGTGGCTATTTGCATGACATGCATAACATGCCTTCTCACAGAATGAGTGTTGAATGTGCATATGTCTTCATTGACTTTGACAAGAAACAAAGCATGCCCATATGCAGACATTTGTATTTTAAAAGCATTGCAATAGACAGAAAATTATATGAATCATGTATTTTCACATTGTGGGGGACGTAGCCCCTTAGGACACTGTCACTAGCCAGCCACCACCAGGTACTCAACCCTGCACCTGAGAGCTGCCCTATACCCGTAGAGTCATTGAACACTGGTCACTTTAATAATGTTTACAAGCTGTTAAGGAGCCTTTTGGTCCTAGATTGGAGCTCTGGTGTCACTTGCCGTGCGGTAGCAGAGAAAACTGTCTATGACTTGGTGACTGGAGTCTGACAATATTTTAGGCTTTCCTCTGACACCGCCTAGTATATAGGTCCTGGATAGCAAGAAGCTTGGCACCAGTGATGTACTGGGACGTACGCACTACCCTGCCTTACAGTCAGATGCCAAGCAATTGTCATACCAGGCGTTGATGCAACCGGTCAGGATGCTCTTGATGGTGCAGCTGTAGAACTTTTGGGGGATCTGGGGACCCATGCCAACTCTTTTCAGTCTCCTGAGGGGGAAAAGATGTTGTCGTGCCCTCTCAACGACTGTCTTGGTGTGTTTGGACTATGATAGTTTGTTGGTAATATGGACACCAAGGAACTTGAAACTCTCGACCCGCTCCACATCGGCCCCGTTGATGTTAATGGGGGCCTGTTCGGCCCGCCTTTTCCTGTAGTCCACGATCAGCGCCTTTGTCTTGCTCACAATGAGGGAGAGGTTGTTGTCCTGGCACCACACTACCAGGTCTCTGACTCCCTCCCTGTAGGCTGTCTCATCGTTGTCGGTGATCAGGCCTACCACTGTTGTGTCGTCAGCAAACTTAATGATGGTGTTGAAGTCGTGTTAGGCCACACTGTCGTGGGTGAACAGGCAGTACAGGAGGGAACTAAGTACACAGCCCTGAGTGGCCCCAGTGTTGAGGATTAGCGTGACAGACGTGTTGTTGCCTACCCTTACCACCTGGGTGCGGCCCTTCAGGAAGTCCAGGATCCAGTTGCAGAGGGAGATGTTTAGTTCCAGGGTCCTTAACTAATGGTAACAGCCATCATTCTATTGATATACCAACAATTTTTAACACTTACATTTGTATTACATGATCTATTAAATACTTTAATTGTCTTATTAAATTGACTTAAATTCTGTTAGTTGTCGGTAATCTGCCACTGTGGTCGTGGTCACTGAGTTCAGGTCCATTCTGACGTTCAAGGTATTTATTATAACGGACCCTATGTGGTCCTCCCCCCACTCCTCTCTTCATGATGTGGTGTGGGCGTATGGCGTATCTCATCCACAACCTTATCTAGTGAAACAACCTACAGATTGAAACGGCTAGCACGGATAATCCACTGACAGTCCATCATCTATTTGATTTGCATTCCCTTTCAAGATTGTTTGATCAAAATCAGATGTGTAACTGTCTGGTTTAGTCTGACACATGATTGCTGTTTTTGCCTCAGCTCTATAATTAGATGGTCATTTGATGTGTAAGCCTGGGCCTACTTGGCTGATGAAACCCATATAGAAAACAGAAACAGTAGTTTAGGTTGATGCATAAAAAACTATTAACAGTTCAGTCAATGAAGAGGGGGGTTCGCACATAAGACAAACTCGGAAATATGATGTGGTACTTGGCTCAAATAAAGAGGGTATAGCCTACTAAAAGCTCTAGTCTAAGACTACAGAACAGAGCGCCACCCTTTGGTGGTGTTGAAGGACAGCTAGTGGTACAGTTGGCTTCTTGGTCTTCTAGGCAACCGTCGGTCTACTTCAGATTGACAAAAAATACCTAGAAATGTCCAGAGAAATACAAAACATCACTCTTCTTTACTGTTTGGATATGGCTTTTCATTCGCTCAATTACGTGATAACGCCATAATAACAGAGCTAGACTATTCATTTCCAATGGAGCCCAAAGTGCCAGTTTAACTATCAACATTCCCCTGTCAGACAGGATCGTGTTGTTTCTGAGCAGGGGTCATGTCCAAGTGGTGGGGCTCTTCAGCCTTTTAGTAGTCGATAAGTACTGTTACTATACAAGAGGCACACTCCACAGGTGCTGCTCGGGTAAAGCTATAACAACCACATTTATATCAATCAACTTACCTGTCAACTTTATTAAAGATTAACTGTCAGATAAATCAATGAAACTGGTCATTTAAGTATGAATCAGAAAATTCAACTCTGGTTCAAAAAGTGAAGAGTTTGAAGGTATTTACTTATTTGTAATTGAATGTCTTCCTTCAATGGGATAGTTTATTTTAAAAGAGAAAGTTCAGCGATGTTACATAATGATATTTGTTTACATACCTTTGTTTTTTGAGTTGTTGAAATGGATCTTTGAAGACGTGCCCACAGTTTCATAGAAATTTGGTTGAATAATGTGACTTTTAAATTAAATGCTATTTTTTTAATTAAAGCTGTTTCCATTCTTACAGTCTTATTGGAGGACAAAATATACTTCAGGAATGAAAAGACTCAGACTCAAGTCACATTCTTGATGTGTGGTGGAAAGCGTTCATCCTATCACGTGAAATTCTCCCTTCTAGGAAGTGAAATATTTGTGCCTAAGATTACATATTTCGTCATTACATTCAATACACTATAACTCCCCCACCAAGACGGAAAGACAAACAAGTATCAGGAAAGATCAACAAGTTATGAGGTTAATATCAATGTCAAATGATTAGACCATTTAACATTGAGCCAACACTACATCCATTGTTTTGGTCCTTGCTGTTTCCCAGAAAATTATGTTTCTATTAAAGCATAATATTATCATTTATGGTATGTGGTGGTATAATTTAGAGGTTTATATTTTCTGACCTTGTATTCAAAAGCAGGATGAACATTATTTGATGGCATATGAACAGGGCCAGGAGTTTTTCCTAACCCGGTGACATGACCAGGAAAACCTCCAGATTCTATTTATACATAAGGTGGTCAGGAAAACTCATAGCTCTATATGAAACCTATAACCTTAAAGTACAGTGGCTTACGAAAGTATTCACCCCTCTTGGCATTTTTCTTATTTTGTTGCCTTACAACCTGGAATTAAAATAGATTTTTGCAGGGTTTGTATCATTTGATTTACACAACAACTATCACTTTGAAGATGTATAATATTTTTTATTGTGAAACAAACAAGAAATAAGGCAACAAAAAAAAAACAGAAAACTTGAGCGTGCATAACTATTCACCCCCCCAAGTCAATAATTTGTAGAGTCACCTTTTGCAGCAATTACAGCTGCAAGTCTCTTGGGGTATGTCTCTAGAAGCTTGCCACATCTAGCCACTGGGATGTTTGCCCATTCTTCAAGGCAAACCTGCTCCAGCTCCTTCAAGTTAGATGGGTTCCACTGGTGTACAGCAATGTTTAAGTCATACCACAGATTCTCAATTGGATTAAGGTCTGGACTTTGACTAGGCCTTTCCAAGACATTTAAAACTTTCCCTGTAAACCACTCGAGTGTTGCTTTAGCAGTATGCTTAGTGTCATTGACCTGCTGGAAGGTGAACCTCCATCCCAGTCTCAAATCTCTGGAAGACTGAAACAGGTTTTCCTCAAGATTTTCCCTGTATTTAGTACCATCCATCATTCATTCAATTCAGACCAGTTTCCCAGTCCCTGCCAATGAAAAACATTCCCACAGCATGATGCTGCCACCACCATGCTTCACTGTGGGGATGGTGTTCTTGGGGTGATGCGAGGTGTTGGGTTTGTGCCAGACTGTCACGACTTCCACCGAAGTCGGCTCCTCTCCTTGTTCGGGCAGCGTTCGGCGATCGATGTCACCGGCTTTCTAGCCACCGCCGCTCCATTTTTCATCTTTCCATTTGTTTTGTCTTGTTCCTTACACACCTGGTTTTCATTCCCTAATCATACTGAATGTATTTAGTCCTCTGTTCCCCTACTTGTCTTTGTGTGTAATTGTTTATTGTTAGATGGTGTTTTGTCTGGCGCTATACTTTATTACTGTTTCCGTGTTATTTTGGCACGTTGATTTTTCATGTATGTTATTTGTGGAACTGAATTCAAATGCGACTATTTATTTCACTCTGCCTCCCTTATACACACCTTACACAGACATAGCATTTTCCTTGATGGCCAAAAAGCGCAATTTTAGTCTCTTTTTCATTTCACTTCACCAATTTGAACTGTTTTGTGTATGTCCATTACATGACATCCAAATAAAAATACATTTTTAACAACAAAATAGGAAAAACGCCAAGGGGGATGAATGCTTTTGCAAGGCACTGTATATGTAAAAGATTGTTATCGTAATATGTTATTCTAATTATTATGTAGATATGTTTCAGTCACATTACATATACAACACAGGAGGTTGGTGGTACCTTAATTGGGGAGGATGGGCTCGTGGTAATGGATGGAGCGGAATAAGTGGAATTGTATGAAACACATCAAACACATGGTTGCCATGTGTTTGGTGCCATTCCATTTGCGCCATTCCAACCATTATTATGAGCCGTCCCCCCCTCAGCAGCCTACACTGATATACAAGTGGATTGATGGTAATTCAGTAGTTATGTAGAATGACAACTTATATAGACAGTCATATAATGAGGCGGCTTGTCCATGTGTTCTATAACACACTCATCATTTTGGTATTTTATTAGGATCCCCATTAGCTGTTGCCATAGCAGCAGCTACACTTCCTGGGGTCCACACAAAACATGAAACATGACATAATACAGAACATGAATAGACAAGAACAGCACAAGGACAGAACTACATACATTTAAGACGTGACACAGAGCCTCTATGCTGTACTTCTATTGTATTTTAGGCAATAGCTCTATCTGCAGAAGCAGGGTTTCTGTCCCTGTATTCTAACTGCATAATGTATATTTAAATGTAAGCTATTCATTTCACAACTAGTATTCATAATACTATTCATAATAACAGTCATGGGGAAATCATTTTGATTGATTAATTTATCCATACAAAGTCCTGACAAGTATGTTTGAAGTTAAATCAAAAGTATTGCATTTAACGGTAATCACTTAAGCGAACAATATCTGAACATTTCTTGCATTTTGTCTCAATGTTTGATGATCTGGTAGCATTTTTCTGCCCAGCTATCTGGACCATTCTTATCAACTTCCCCCTCCGCTATCTTCACCCCACCTCCGCCCCTCACCTCCACTTCCCTCCTTGTCTTCGGTCCTCCACCTCCTCCTCCCATTCCTCCACCTCCCTCCTCCTCATCCACCTCACCCCTCCTCCTCCCTTCTTATTCCTTATCAGCACTCTTGCGTAACCTCTAGACTTAAGAGCACTAACAACCCATGGGCTGTTTCCAGCCTTACACAGTCTAACCCAACACCATGGCTCTCTATGAGTCTAAGACCGAGCTCTGGGACCTGGACATCAATGTGATCCAGCCAGAAGGGAAAGGTCCAGATCCAGCCACAGATGGAAACAGCAGTACCGAGTCGTTCAGGGATGCGTTCCAACGTTATATCCAGCCCTGTCTGGCAGAGCTGCTGGGTTCATCTCTGTTTATCTTTGTGGGGTGTCTGTCTGTGATCGAGAACACAGAGGGCACCGGAAGGCTGCAGCCGGCCCTGGCACACGGCCTGGCCCTGGGCATCGTTATCGCCGTGCTGGGGGAGATCAGGTAAGGCTGGGGGCCCCTCTGGGGGTGGGTGGTGAGAGGCTGGAAGGTGATAACCTGGTCCTAGATCTGTTTGTGCTGGCTGTATAGCCAACTTTTCTGGCCATGACATGGTATAGGTTTTGGGACTAGGCTGGGAAGTTGATGCTCAGGTTTTCAAATGTTAGCAGAGCAACAGAAGAGTCTGTTCCTAGGCTTTCAACATGCAGCATGTTGATGCATAACAGATTGTGTAAAAGCATTGCAAAAATGAAGACTTGTAATGGATCTGTTGATCAGCATTGACTTGAAGTTTTATGACTGTGCTTTCAAAGTAGCCTACAATAGATCATTACAATGCACAACAGGATTTTAAAATCACACTTGTATCATTTTGATGAGGCAATCTACATTAGCATTTTTTCTTAATATGGTTTTATTGTTGCTACTTGCCTCTATATTTAAAATAGTTTGTTTTGTTTTCTAAATGATGTGCCTCATATAAAAAACTATTGTGAACTGTTTAAAATAAAACAACTTAATTAAAATGTATTAGGGTAATTCAATTGTTCCATGTCTCTCTCTGCAGTGGGGGCCACTTCAACCCAGCAGTGTCTGTGTCTGTGTTTCTGATCGGGGGTCTCAACATCATACTGCTGGTCCCCTACATACTGGCTCAGATGTGTGGAGGGATGATAGGGGCAGGACTAGCCAAGGTGGGTACTCTGTAGCCTACTAAAAGGTTTGTTGCACTTCTACTCGTACTAACTTGGTATTTAATAGGATCTTAATTATAATTGTTCTTATTTATTGACATTGAAGACATGTACATTTATTTAACTTCATTATTTGGTAACAATATGTACTTTCTAGTACAAACATTCAAGAATTCAATATACAGTATTTGGTAACTACCTGGCACCAAATGGGTAGGCCTACTGTCACTAAAGACTATGTAAACATCAGGAAAATATCAGCTAGATCTTTCACACTTTCAGAGGGTTGATCGTCCCATAATACACAACACTTGTACAATCTGCACTTATCCTAACAGTATGATCATCCTCATTCTGTCAACACTTCAGATATGGATCATGACAATAATCTCTTTCTGCACCTACCCTGCTCTTCTCTTGGCTGCTATCAGGACAGTAAAACGATAAAGCAATTGACGTCCATGAGGGTTGAGTGACCAGGCAGTCACCCACTCTACTCTATTGGCAGTCATGTACATGTACAGTACAGTGTCCTTAGAGATGAACAAGATTAGTTGAGTCTGTGTTTCACCACCTTGTAAAGTCAAGAGCT